>NW_027500646.1:0-86702 GCF_021521415.1 Bidens hawaiensis
TAGAGTGCGGAATCCTCTAACACGGCGATTCGATGGTGATCAACAACGCGCTGGGTAACGATTCCTAAGTCGTTTTGACACCTAGGGACGGAGGGAAAGGACCGACACGTGAAGAACGGGCAGGAGAGTATTTCAGCAGAGTGGTGGTTCGTGACTGTGTGTAGAATGTGTGCTCTCTTGTGAAATTTCCTAAGTTTCGTTTATATATCGAAAACTGGTTCGATCGAATGAGTCTCTCAATTCGATCGAACGAGACCTGGTTCGATCGAATCAGTCACTGATTCGATCGAATCAGTTTCTTTTGACATTTTCAGTCCGTTAACTTAGTTTCTCGATCGTTATCTTCATATCGAACCATCCTGATAGAACTGGGGGACATACACATGACATTTCATGTCCTACAAACTCCCCTTGGAGCAGTTCTATTTACTTACAATCAATCGAGTTCTCTTGCTCGATCGTAAACTCCCCTTGGAGTTATCTCACTCTCTCTTTTCTCAAAGCTAATGGTGCGCATGTTGCATCCACGAACTCCTTTCATCATGAAGTTCTCTCAGGATCAAATGGACCAGTCAGTCAGACTTACCATAGGTTCGCATATCCTGAGAAGCTGTCAATTGAAAACTTTAGATAAACATTTAAGCACAATCTATCACAATGTTCCAAAACAAATTACATTTAACTCAAAAACAATTACAACCAGAAGGATTAAACCTTTCATTACAACAAGAAACAAAATAAACATGACAATTAAGCTTCAGTCTCTTGTGCATACTTCTTCTGTTGCTCTTTCCAATTTGATCCTGCATGTATGTCATAGGCAAAGCAGATCCTAATGACATTTCTTATACGTTAAAGCTTGCTCCATGTCTTCGGGGGGCGTAGAGAATCTCTGTTCTTGTACAGCGTGTAGACGTCCTCCCGTGACAAGTTTGTGAGCCACATAGGATCAAAGATACGAATTGTGCTCCAATTTCCATTGTCGTTGAGCACGATGACTGCTTCATGCAGTCTTCCGTCATAGTACCAATGCCTGAACGCTTTGTAGAAGTCCTGCTTCATCTTTCTTAGAGGAATCTTCTTCATCGTGAGTGGTGGCATGTACTTCAAAACAATCTTTGGCCTGTTGGTGATCGGATCGATCTCCCTTTTACTTGTATATCTCTTTGGCCTTTGTGGAGTGATCATCTTCCATTTTGAGCTGTATTCCATTCGCAATACACTCTGATAATACGTTGCAAATGGAGATGAACTTGCATAAAGCATATCAAGATAGTTAAGACGGTTTTAGATCAAAAGTAGGAAGAGTCTTCAAGTCAGTGATACGTTTGAAAGTACTCAACCCCTTTTTCTCTCTTGACAGCAATGCAATTAAGATCCTTCAGACACGCCCAAGCAATTATTTCACCTGAAGTTCTACGACCCTTCATCTTATAGGACATTGTGTGAGGAATGGTCGGCTTTGCTTGTCGTCTGGACCTTATCTTCTCAAGAATAGCGTTGAAAGCTTTCTTGCACTCTTCAGTTTTCTCAACGAAATCGGCTTGATCTGCATCAGAAGGCTGTTTCATTGTGTTTGACCTTTCGTCAGCCTTCTTCTGTATTTCCTCCTCTGTTACATTTTGAAAGAAGCTTGCCGAGTTAGGAAGATCTTCAGTTTGAGACGTGTAGTACTCTGGATATTCTTCCTGCGTCAAGTCTTCCATTTCGACTTCATCGAATTGAGAGGGATCAGCGGCCGTGGATGATGTTGAGTCAGGGTGTAGCAGCCGAAGAAGATGTTTGTTCTGTTGAAGGCAAAGCCAGATACTGCCTGTTTCTTCATTGTATAGCTCAAACATATGTTCCAGTTCTTCTTCTGTGAAATTGTGAGAAATTTCACCTTCTTCCAAGTCTCCACTTGCGAGAGAATTGCTGCTCATCTGGATTGTCCAGTAAAAACGTGAAATATTCCGCTGCTGTTTTTGATTGCAGCGGTTGGACATTAAACGGATCAGCATCACCTGTTTGATTACACAAACACAAAGTAACAACAAATTTAAGTAAACATATGTAATATCATAAACATTAAATACAATATCATTACATATAAAACTAGGTTTACAAACAAATCATTAATTGAAAAGATTTAAACATTTAAGTCCTTACTACATTCACTCAAAATACTCTTAACTACCTTCACCTCCATCATCAGAAGAGTCCAGTTCGTCTGTGTCCACATCGACATTGGTTGGACCTTCCAGACGAAGAACATCACCCTTCAGCTCCGTCACTCTTGCTTCAAGGCGTAGATTTGACTCTCTCAGCTCGGTGATCAAAGAACCTTGTTCATTGATCGAAGATCCCTGTTCAGCGACAGTAGCATTTAACTGACTATTTTCAAGCCTGAGCATTTCGTTCTCAGCTTGAAGTTTAGCAATCTGCTCATCTCTGAGCCGATTCTGTTCTTCTTGCTCTGCCTTGAACAGTAACATCTTCATCATCGCCTTGTGCAAATCAGCAAGTTCGGATGCAACCTTTTGAGGTATGGCCATTTCAGGTTGAGCTTGAGGAATAGGTTGTTGAGCTGACTGCGGTGTTGGTGGCTGTGCTGGTTGAGCAGGAGGAGCAGCAGAAGTCCCGACGGATGGTAACATTGAGGGACGCGGTTGATCGGGAAATAAGCTTCGATACTTCCGAGTAACCTTCTTCTTTTGCCTCTTTGCAGGCCTTTCTTCTCCTACATCTATGTCGGCCGGATTTTCCACGGCTCTGACTTCCTCACCAGTTTCCAACTCTTCTTCATTTAGAAACGAATCAGCCTCCTTTTCAGCTTCGGTCCTTGTATCTTCAGGGGACCGCCACCTCCTCAGTGTCAGAGTCGTCGCTTGATTCCTGCAAAGGTAAGTTTTCGACGTCTGAGTCACTGGTATCATTTCTCCATTTCCTTTTAGGAGGGGCCCTGTAAGACGGATTCACCAAATGCCCGAAGCATCTTTTGATTGGTGGCCTGGTTGGACGGTTCCTTGTAAGATTTGAGACGGGTTGAGAGTCTCATTTTTCATGTGGTCCAGTTTCACCACATCACCTTCGTTTTCTTTCAGTAACCCTGGTGCTTGAGTATCGACAATCATTTGCACGAACCGTGGGAACTGTAGAAACTTCTCACTTTTCCCCTTGCTTCAACGTGATGTTCTCGACCATATGACCGAAAAGTCATCTGAGAGAAGTTGTATGGTCGGTTCATCACCAAAGCAGCTACAGTGAACTGCATGCTTTCCCTCAGCTTGTCAAAGCTGGTTCGTTGAGGGCCCAAGCAGTGCATCACAACGTGTGCCAAATATTTGAACTCGGGGGCACAAGTTGGCCTTATGAAGCAGACCGGCATTGAGGTCGCCGTCATACTTCATACGTGCGAAACATCCTCTTGTTGCAGCAGGATGTAGGGAGGTCGGGTCTGATTCATCATCTTCAAATCCACAGACTTCTCGAATGACCTGGGCAGATATAACAATTGCATGCCCTCTAACGGTGGAGCGAATAACCGACGGCACGACTGTTTTGTCGTGCGTGGCATTCCTCCAAAACTCTTGTTGGATAGACATGATAGGCTCAATAATCCTAGGAGATGGGTCCAGAGATCCTCGACCTCTTCAGAAACTTTATCACCGTTGCAAAGTCTTTCCCGTGGCTCGACTTTTCGTCTAGAAAAGCCACGATGTTGTGCTTGATGGACGTTTTGTACTGAGCAACCACTACTGCAACTTCAGCCATTGAATCTGTAAACTTAAACGTGTTAGAACGAACAGATATTGAAACGACTGAATGCGTTTATAACTTTTCAAATTTTCTGGACTAGTTCGATCGAAACGAGTAACACATTCGATCGGTTGAGCTATTCATTCGATCGAATGAGATCTGGTTCGATCACAGACAATCGAATGAGATAGATCTTATCGTTGACTTCTGATTCGATCGAACTAGTGGTCGAATAAGTCACATTCGATCGAATAAGAAACTCGTTCGATCGAATGGACTGGTTCGACTCATTCAAACAGAAACCCAGAAACGAAGAACACCCGAACCCGGAAAACTTAAACGATCAAGAACTCGATCAAAACATGGTTTAAAAACATGTAAAACTTACATTTTCGTGATCTACGTGAAAAATCGAATAATATGATCGGATCAAAAAGAGGGTTTGAGGAAAATCAATTTGAGAGCAAAAATCCGTAAAATATTTCGAATAAAACTGATCGATTCGAATGAGTTTTGAATATTTATACTATTTTTGGACTTATTCGATCGAACGGACTTGTTCGTTTGGACCATTCGATCGAATGAGATTCTATTCGATCGAATGAGTCTCTTCGCAACTGTTTACATTCCTCAACCACTGATTCGATCGAATCTGTTCATTCGATCGAGTTATTCGTTCGAATAGCAACCTATTCGATCGAATGAGGGAAAACATTTGAAAAATAAATTTTTAAATTTCTTATTTCCCGTCCATCGATCGTGATGCCTTTGAACCTGCACGAAAACATAAACTTTTGACACTTGGTTAGTTTTCGTAGACATTTTCCAATCCTGAGAGCTTCGTTCCTACAGAACATATAGATCATAATACATTAGTAACAAATGGAAAAATATCAGGCTCAAACATCTTTGGGTTTTCTTGTCACTTCATTCTTTCTTTCATGCACAGCCTGTTGCACAGGATGAACATTTAGCAACCTGCATGAAGTTTCTCTTTCATTCCTACACACTGGATAAACATTTAGTAGGAACAGACAGAGATCAGACTACCTGTCATGATGATTTCTCATCGATTCTTAAACAAACAGAAAAAATAAAATAAATTAAAATAAAACTAAAATCTTTTTGGTTTTTATCAAAATATTTACAGAGAGGGACAGGGATCAGACTACCTGTCACGAGAAATAAATAAAATGAAAAATAAATAGAAATAAAATCTTTTTGGTTTTATCAAAATATTTACAGGGAGGGACAGGGATCAGACTACCTGTCACGATGATTTCTCATCAACATTAAAGCAGAATAAAATAAATAAAAATAAAAAGATTAATTCAGAATTAAATTTTTTTTTTTTTTTTTTTTTTTTTTTTTTTTTTTTTTATAATATTCAAACTGAAATAAACAACTGTACAAAATTTTAAAAACACATTATTTTTGGTTGAGGAAGGATCTATAATAAGAAATCATACAGACGTATATGACTGTCTACTGAGATTTTTTATTTTTTTTTTTTTTTTTTTTTTTTTTTTTTTTTTTTTTTACGAATAAACGAAGTTAAACAAGACATAATGAATATTCTTTTTGTGAGAAAGATCCGAACAGGAATCATACTAATTACGTGACTGTCACACAGATCCGTGTTTAGCTGTATTATGACATAAAGAAACAGGTTGTGAGCATGTAAATAACTTAAAATGGTTTTCATCGTTTCTGTTGATACGAGTTAGGTTCAATTATGTCTCAAAATTTAAGTGGGTATCAACTCAGAGATTATGATGCCTCCTATCTATTCTCAAAGCGTATTTGGCTTTCCCCCAAGTCACCCCGAATTGACCTTGACCCATAGTGTCTGATTAAAGTTGTAAGTGTCTTCATCTGCTTCCCGTTTTCTTTCTTTCTTACTCCATGATTGAGAAGTCTTGACATTGTTAACTCTAGAATGTTTCAATCACTCATAATGTAATTTTTTTTTTTTTTTTTTTTTTTTTTTTTTTTTTTTTAACATAGACTTCAGAGTAGTAAACAATTGCAAGTCCCCGAATCTGGATCACTGCAGTTTCTTCACACACTATCTTTACGGGAATCAGAACACTTATGGGCTCGTGTATGACTGGGTAATCGCTTTTCTGCCTATCATTCGGAAAGATATATATGAAGACATACAAAACTCTTAAGGAGTTTCCACGTAAAATCGAGTAGATTTAGGTTGTATCACATCTACTTTTACGCACCATAAAAAGCTACCATGACACACAATGACCGTTCTAAAGCCTTTTAAGCCTAATAACTTCACTAGTTAAGCACACAGAATCAGTGTATCTATCATTTTCCAAGGTTGGATCAATTTCTCATTTCCTACCTGAATATATATGAATGTCTTTTAAAACATATAACGTTTAAATTATATTCGCCCCGATCAAGTCAAAGTCTTCAGGTAAACGGCTATCCTGAAGATCCAATGGATCAACTGGACCGACCACATACGAGTATGTGTCCTTCTAACTAAGTATAACCGACTATTTTTCAGCGAAAGAATAAAGACCCATCAAAACCCGCCCCGATCACTTTCAGTCATCTGGTTAATGGCTATCCTCATAATCTACTAGTAGAAGTAAGGACCAACACACATCCGAAAATGTGTCCATCAAACTGAGGTAACCGACATAATTTTAAGCGATAGTGATGTATAAAAATTTAATATTTGAAAAATGAAAATAAGCTGTACAGACATAACAAATCTTTTTGATGTCTCAGTATGATAGCGTCTGTGTACTATCACCTTTCTTGAACAAGATCAACTTCTCAAAATTTTGAAATTTTTTAATGTTTTTGGGTTTTTGTATTTTATATTGTTTTTGGTTTTTCTTGAAACCTTTCTCCCCCTAGAATTTATAAAAAACAAAATCTTTTTGGACTTTTTCAAATTTTTAAGAAAAGAAAAAATGAAAACAATTTAAATGATATCTTCAGGAACATCATCTGATATACGTTTAACGCCGTTGATCTCTAGTAAATATAAAAACCGTGGTTTATCAAATGCTTTAGTGAAGAGATCAGCGCGTTGTTCCTGAGTGGGGATTTTTATCACATCGATTAACTTCTTTTCGTAGCAATCACGAAGGAAGTGATATCGAATTTCGATGTGCTTCGTTTTGCTAAAATGGACCGGATTTTTGGTAATTGAAATTGCAGCAGAATTATCAATATATATGGGAGTAGTAGAACATTCAATACCGTAGTCACGCATTTGTTGCTGAATCCAAATAACTTGAGAACAGCAACTGGCAGCCGCAATATATTCCGCCTCAGCTGTTGAAGT
Organism: Bidens hawaiensis; assembly: GCF_021521415.1. Lineage (NCBI taxonomy): Eukaryota > Viridiplantae > Streptophyta > Magnoliopsida > Asterales > Asteraceae > Bidens > Bidens hawaiensis. Next base: position 7,058 of record NW_027500646.1, read on the forward strand.
GGAGACTGACGTCTGCTTTTTGCATTGCCACGTTACTAAACGACTTCCAAAGAACTGACATCCTGCTGTTGTTGATTTGTAATCGAGTTTACAACCACCATAGTCCGAATCACTGTACGCATGTAGATCAAAGTTATCATCATGAGGATACCAAAGACCCCAATCTGGAGTACCCTTCAGATAACGCAAAATTCTTTTGACTGCAATCAGATGGGAGACCTTCGGCTTTGACTGGTAACGTGCACAGAGACACGTAGCAAACATTATGTCTGGCCGAGAAGCAGTCAGGTACATTAGAGATCCGATGATCCCTCTATAGTGAGTTGGATTGATCAATTCACCCTTCTCGTCAGGATTAATCCCGTGATTAACCTCTAAAGGAGTTCCCTGTGAAGAAGAACTCAACATCTCAAACCGTTTCAAGATGTCATTGACGTATTTGGTCTGGTGAATGAAGATACCGGAATCTTTTTGATCAACTTGAAGTCCTAAGAAGAACTTCATCTCACCCATGGAGCTCATTTCAAATTTTTCTTTCATCACTTGTTCGAACTCCTTACAAAGTGTTTTATTCGTGGACCCGAAGATGATGTCGTCCACGTACACTTGTACCATAATTAGATCTCCTTCTTTTTCTTTTGAGAATAGTGTGCAGTCAATGGTTCCCCTTCTAAACCCGTTGTTCAGAAGGTGTTTGGATAGTTCTTTATACCAAGCTCTCGGGGCTTGGTGAAGACCGTACAAAGCCTTGTTGAGCAGATAGGCTTTGTCCTTGTGATATGGGTCTTCAAAACCTGGAGGTTGTGCCACATATACGGTCTCTTCGATGTGACCGTACAAAAAGGCACTCTTGACGTCCATTTGATATACTTTGAATTTCTTGAAAGATGCATACGCCAAGAACATCCGGATTGCCTCCAAACGAGCAACCGGAGCATATACCTCATTGTAGTCTAGGCCTTCGATTTGCCTAAACCCTTGGACCACCAGGCGGGCTTTGTTGCGAACAATCACTCCACGATCGTCACGTTTACATTTTAGTACCCACTTAGTGCCAATTTTCTTCTGTCCTTTGGGGAGATCCACCAGCTTCCACACACCAAGTCTTTTAAACTGCAATAATTCCTCTTGCATGGCTGAGACCCAGTTGGAATCTTTCAGCGCATCGGTGGTGCTGTGTGGTTCTTCTTGTGCTAAGAAGCATTCATGGGCATTAAGAGCAACTGATCCTGACTCCATCATTTCTGTGTAGAGACCAAAATTCAGCTGTCGCCGAGTTTTGACACCCTGTTGAAAGTCCCCTATAATGTTGTCTTGTGGATGATCACGTTCAGTCCTAACAACCGGATTGTCAGAAACGACAACATTTTGTTCCAAGTTAGTTAAGTTCGGCTCAGGAACTGGAGCGGATTGTGGTGCCTCTGAAGTAGACGTTAGAGGCTGATCTGCATTCGGCACTTCTTGATTTGACGATGAAGGTTGTGACGTAACCTGAGTTGGTGCCGATTGTACATCATCTGCTGGAGATTCATCTTCAGATTCAGATTCGGAAGATTCTTGAACTTGATCGCTAGACTCTGTGGAGGAAGATGATGACGGACCAGGATGAGTTGAAGATTGCAAAGATTCATCAGGAGGTGCATTTTGCGCCTCATACATCATTTGAATAGCAATCTCATACAGATTGAATGACTTGAACAGTTTGTCATAATCAAACAACCAGTCTTCTCCTGTCCCCTTGGCTGGTTCTGTGTAGCGTTGAACATCGACATGGTACCATTCTTCAACTAATTTTGTTGTTCTGTTGAAGACCCTTTTGAGAGGTATGCTGTAACCCAGAAAATAGCCGTTGATGATCTTCTCCTCGAACTTATTATCGACTTGCCTTTTAAGTAACGTGCAAAGAGCCCCGAATGGTTCCAGGTGCTCTAAGTTAGGCCTTCGTCGTTGAAGAAGCTCGAAACTTGTCTTGCCGTGGCGCTTGACGATGCCTACCCGATTTAATGTGAAACAGGCGTTGGCAATTGCCTCACTCCAAAACGTAACAGGTAACACTGAGTCGGCTAACATTGTTCTTGCTGTCTCGATTAACGTACGATTTTTCCTTTCAGCAACCCCGTTCATTTGTGGAACATATGGGGCACTGAACTCCTGAACGATCCCTTTTTCTTTGCAGAAATTTTCAACATTCGCATTTTTAAATTCTGTACCGTTATCTGACCGCATTCTTCGAACCTTCAGATTGTATTGAGACTCAATAGTTGTAACCAGCAGTTGTATACACCCAAACGTTTCTGATTTTACTTTCAAGAAAAACACCCAAGAGAATCTAGAATATTCATCAGTAACCACTAGACAGTATGAGTGCCCAGAGATACTTTTGACGCTTATTGGGCCAAAAAGATCCATATGAAGGAGTTCCAACGGAATATCAATTGAGTGGAAACTCTTAGACTTGTGGGACCTTTTTATCTGCTTTCCGGCTTTGCACTTCACACATGAATCAGGGAGACGAAAACTTCTCAGATTAACTCCCTCAACTAGTCTGCGGTGCACAAGCTTGTTCATGTTCCTGACATTTATGTGTCCCATCCGTCTATGCCATAAGACAGTATCACGTTCGGATGCCTTGGACACGAAACATGTCGCCGTTGGAGACGTTGACCCTGCCTTAGCCATATCCAGAATGTAAAGATCACTCTGGCGTGCAGCTGACATTAAAACCTTGTCTTCAGGAAAGTTGAAATCCTTAGGCAAGATGTGGCAATCTCGGTCGTCAAACATAACTTTGAAACCTTTGTCGCAGATTTGACTTATCGACAACAGGTTGTTCTCCAACTCTTTGATGAAATTTACTTTCTCAAACGAAATTCGCCCATTAGACACCATTCCTTGGGCCGTGATATAACCTCCTTGATTTCCTGCAAAGGAAACTGCACCTCCTTTTATTTGTCTGACACTTGAAAGGAGATTCATGTTTCCAGTCATGTGCCTGGAAGCTCCTGAGTCTATGATCCACATGTTGAATCTTGGATCATATAGAGCAACCTGCACACAAAAACAAAAGGTTTAAATATCATTGGAAACCCAAGCCCTTAAGGTCTTGGGTTTTCCATCTTCATCACGAATGAACAATTCAATCCATTTACCCTCATTAACACTGTTTTCAGATTTGACGTTGTTATCAACAGTGTTAGTTTTCTTAGGTTTCCAAAAGTCAGTCTTCTTCTCAGCATGTTTGAGATAGCTGGTTGAAGACTGAGTTTCACTTGTCGAAGTGGAAACACTTGGATCTGAGGGGTTTGGGGATTGGTGTGGTGAGGTTGGCTGAGGTTTCCGAGGAGAAACCGACCTCGGTGTGTGAAACCGTTCTTGACCTTGAATGTCAATGGTCGGTCGCCTCCTAGGAGGGGACTTGACATACCTCGGATCCGGAGTCGATATGTACTGCTTAGGATCCGTGTACTTATAGCAAAATCTTGCTATATGCCCTACCTCTCCACACGAAAAACAGTAGTTTCTCCCCCTTTGACTTGGTGGAGAGAAATAACTCTGGTTTTGTCTGTTATCATAGTACCCCCTGGATTTGACATTTTGGGGTGAAGTTTGTCTAGGAGGGTGTTTTGGGAAATTATGTTTTTCATTAACGTTACCCTCCTTTACAAACTGGGTACTATGTTCCACATAGACTTTCTCAGATTTAGGATTAAACTTTTTCTTCTGAGAACTTCTTGTTGTTGTTGCCTTTGACTTAGATGGTGGTGGGCCCGATTTAGTTGTGGAACCTAAGTCTGTGGCATCAACATTTTGTTTGGACTCAGGAGCCGGGTCAATGACTTCTTTACCCTTAGACTTAGAAATTTGGTTTGTGTCCTCGGGTATATAATCATTTGATTCATCATCCGGCACAGCTCCTGGTGTGCTTGAAAATTGATTCAGGATCGGGGGTGGGACATTGTTATATCCCACGCCTCTTTCCTTTTTGCCTCGGAACTCGGGAATGATGTGTTCTAATAAATAAGATGAATTTGAGTAACTTTTTAATTTGAAATTCAATGATTCAAAATCAGCTTTCAAGTTTTCCAATTCTTTTTTCAAAACATTATTCTTATTTATGTGAAAATTGATAGAGTCTTGTTGATTCAGAACACATATTTCAAGTTCCTTGTTCTGACGCTTAAGGCTATCAATCTTTTCTTTAAAAACAGACTCTTTCTGCTTCCAAGCCTTATTCTGTGCAAGCGCGTCAGTCAGTTCCATTAAAGATCTTGAGGCTGCTTGTTTGTAAGCCTCGAGATCTTCAATTCTCTCTTTTAGAGATTGAATTTCTTGTTCATACAATTCACATTTTAAACATTTAACATTTTCTGGTTTGGGAGTTGATGGGTTAGAACTTACCTTGGCATTTGATGTCTCTGCCATGAATGCAAAGCAAAGATTCCCAGCTTTTTCCAGAAACGATGCAGAAGTTGCTTTAGACTCTACTTCGTTGACTTCTTCAACTTTAGCAGCCTCTGCGGGAATTGTCGAACATGGAGATGTTTGAGGAACATTTGACTCTTTTTCGTGATCCTCCTTAATCTCCAAAGATACCACTTCAACCTCAGGTTCTCCTTCATGGACTTCAGCAGCTGGTTCATCGACAGTATATTCTTCATTGGTCGAGGAAACAACAGACTCTGTTTCAGAGTTTTCATCTACTACTGTGACATCAGCCATGTTGATGCTCAAGTTCCATGTCTCGCCTTCATCCCCTTGAACTGCAAGAGCAGTTTCGTTGTTGATGTCGACGTTGTTTGCTGCGGTTTGATTTTGAGGGACCAGTTGTCTCTCAAGGTTGACAGTTGCAGCTGCTGCAGCAGGAGTGGATGATGATGAAGTGGTTCGGAAGGGATATTGGTGACCTTCCCTTCTTGGCTTCGAGCACTCCTTGGCAAAGTGACCAAGTTCGCCACAGTTGTAGCATTTTACTTTGTTTTTATCAAAGCCGAACTTGGATTTGTTGTTTATTGAGAGGGCCTGACCTGTTTTCTTCGTCCACTTTCTGGCCCTTCGGAACGCACTGCCAAGAGCCCACATAATGTCTATGCGTTCCATATCATCTTCGTCAAGCTGTTCATAGTCATCGCTGTCCAGATGACTATTTCCTAGCTTACCCGCCACCATTAAACTGTAGGACTCAATTATCGTGCCTAGAGTTGCCATGTGTTCTTTGGCAACCTCCACTGTTACTGTTCCCAAGCCTTCAGTATTCAACGTTGCTTTCTCCGTTGACTTGGGTCCGGAGTTAGTACTTGAGTTTCCAGAAGTTGATAGTGGGACGGAAGATCTCGTTTCAGTCCCCTTTGATTGATTTGACGTTGAGGAGACAAAAGCAGTCTTCATCGGAGCATGATCAGTTGAATCTGACAAAGGAGGTTTTGACATGTAAAGTGATTTGTCAGAAGTTGATCTCGGTTTTCTGGAAGAGGCTCTTAGTTCAGCCTCTTCGTGTCTGATTTCTTTAATAAAATCAGACAGGAGAATCGTCTCCAGCTGATGACTTCTTCTCATTACTGTCAGGAAGGTGCTCCAGCTAGGTGGAAGTCCTTGTGCAAGACATCTAACTTTCTCAGTCCCTGTAGTTTTGACGTTATAGGACTTGAGTTCTGACATTAGATGGTAAAATCTCGACAGTAACGACTCAATATCTTCTCCCGACTCTGGACTAAACAGATCAAATTCACGCTTGAGCTCCCGTGCGTGAATTTCTCTAAGGGAATCAGATCCTTCACATCGGTCAACCAGTGCGTTCCAAAGAGTTGACGCTGTAGTAAACTGGTTAAACTGATGAAAAAGATCAGTGGAGAGTGCTTGTGATAGTAAGGAGAAGGCTTTCTTCTCAGCATCGAAGGCTATCTTTTGTTCTTCAGATAGCCTAAAGTAGCTCAACGACTCACCATCATCATTCGTTGGATGCACCCAACTTGTCTGGACAGCTTCCCAAAGTCCAGGATTTACACCTGTTATATGAATTTGAAATCTTGTCTTCCAGGTAGTAAAGTCGTTTAATGTCATCAGCTTTGGTGGCTTGTTGTAGCTTCCCGATTCAGAATCGCTTTCGAGAATCGATTGGATCCTCTTGTTGGTACTCGAACTTGAAGCCATTTTTGATCCTTTGGTTAACTTTGAACTGTTGATCGAATGAGTCTGGTTCGATCGGACGAGTGCCTTATTCGATCGAATATGTTCTGATTCGATCGAATGTCTCTCTGGAAAACCGAACTGATCTTCTGAAAGTTATTCGATCGAATGTGTAACTGGTTCGATCGAATGGGTTAACAGATTCGATCGATTGAGTGTATGGTTTGATCGAACGGGTTCTGACAGTCGAATAAGACAGTGATCGAATGGACGGATCGAATGTGTGACTTATTCGATCAACTGGAGACTGGTTCGATCGAATGAACGAATCTGGTTCGATCGAATGAACTTGGAGTATTTCTAGGCGGGAAAAAACTGATTCGGTCCAAGTTCAAACTGGTTCGATCGAATAGGAGGGCTATTCGATCGAATGAGTTCCAAAAATAGACTGGTTCGATCGGAAAATCTGGAAATTCCAAAATTAGGAGATTTTGACGGATTTTCGAATTTTGAACCACAAACACGAATCTTAGAAGATCAAGGAGCAAAGTAAGATCAAAATGAGACTTTTAACACAAAAACAGATGAACACCAACCAAAAAACGGATCAAACACACCAAAAACACGAAGAACACGAAGAACGCGAAGAACGTTCTTGACGAAACTCGAACTTTTAACACACTTTTCCAAGATCAAAACACCAAAATATGACAATTTTAACAGTTTTTGACAAGAACACGACGAACACCAAGATCAAAAACACCAAAAATTCGGAATTTTCCGGCAAAAATAACGATTTTCGCGAGAAAAACACGAATTTCACCACGAATCTAACGTGAATCAAGAACCAAAGGCTCTGATGCCACTTTGTCGGACCGGTGCGGGACACGGTTTCCCAACGATTCACGGGGCAACGTGTTAGAGTGCGGAATCCTCTAACACGGCGATTCGATGGTGATCAACAACGCGCGGTAACGATTCCTAAGACGGTTTGACACCTAGGGACGGAGGAAAGGACCGACACGTGAAGAACGGGCAGAGAGTATTTCAGCAGAGTGGTGGTTCGTGACTGTGTGTAGAATGTGTGCTCTCTTGTGAAATTTCCTAAGTTTCGTTTATATATCGAAAACTGGTTCGATCGAATGAGTCTCTCATTCGATCGAACGAGACCTGGTTCGATCGAATCAGTCACTGATTCGATCGAATCAGTTTCTTTTGACATTTTCAGTCCGTTAACTTAGTTTCACGATCGTTATCTTCATATCGAACCATCCTGATAGAACTGGGGACATACACATGACATTTCATGTCCTAACAGACATCTTTGCCAAAGTGATCAAAATTAGTTGATGCCATCTTACTCAACGCGTCAGCAGACTTATTTTCGCTGCGCGAGATGTGTATGATTCTGAAGAAGTCAAACTGCTCAACGAGCTTTTTTGCCTGCTCTAGATATAGAGGCATTGTGTTCTCCTTGGCGTCATAAAGGCCGTTGACCTGAGCAGCTACCAAGTAAGAATCAACATGGGCCTCTAGCCTTTTAACTCCAAACTTGCGCGCAATGCGCAGACCAGCCAGCAGGGCTTCATACTCAGCCTCATTGTTGGTACTCTTGAAGTCCAACCTAATAGCATAAGTATATTCATGATTATCAGGGTCCACCAGTTTGAGACCTGCGCCGGACCCTTCGCTGTTGGAGGCTCCATCAGTGAATAGCCTCCAAACATCTTCTTCATCATTTGCTCGCGGAGGGTCTTCCTCGCGCTGAGCTTCTTCAATCTTTCCCTCTGGGATTTCCGTGATGAAATCCGCTAAAACTTGACCCTTTATTGCTGGACGGGGCTTATAGGTGATCGTGTGTTCACCTAATTCCAGCGCCCACTTTGTCAGCCTTCCGGAGAGCGCGTGGCGTCGCAAGACTTGCTGGATGTTGTAACCAGTCAGAACTTCAATAGGATGATCATTGAAGTACCTATGAAGTTTGCGCGACGCGTGTGTTAGTGACAAAACTAACCTTTCCATGATTGAATAGCGCGTCTCAGGGTCTGTCAGCACCCGACTCACATAGTATATTGGCGTTTGGATCCCCTTGCGATCCACCAATAATACTGCGCCGATGGCGCGGTCTCCAGCTGACAAGTACAATGTCAGGGTTTCGCCAGGAAGTGGAGCTGTTAGCGCGGGCAGCTTTATGAGACATTCTTTTATCTCACTGAAAGCTTGCTCAGCCTCAGGCGTCCACTTGAATTGGCTCTTCTTCAAGCAGTTCCTCAAAGTGTTAACGAATGGAGTAGATTTGCTGGCGTGGTTCGCTAGGAACCTGTTGATTGACACCAATCTACCATTCAGCTTCTGAACCTCTTTCATGGTGGATGGTGAAGGCATGTCAAGGATGGCTTCCACCTTTTCAGGGTTCACCTTGAAACCATCCTTAGTGACCATTACACCAAGAAATTTCCCCTCTTCCGCGCCGAAAGTACATTTGCTCGGGTTGAGCTTCATGTTAACTTCCGTTAGGCGCTGAAGAGTTTCCTCGATGTCTTTGAGCATTTGTCTCTCCTCCCTGCTCTTGATCACCAAATCATCAACGTAGACTTCTAGATTTCTTCCGATTTGTTCACTGAAAACCGAATCCATAAGTCTCTGATAGGTGTCGCCCGCATTCTTTAAACCAAAGGGCATTTTTGTGTAACAAAAAACACCCTTGTCGGTTCTGAAGGCAGTCTTGTCTTCATCTTGTGGTGCCATTTGAATCTGGTGATAGCCTTTGTAGGCATCCAGGAAGCATTTGAGCTTGAATGGCGCCACGGAGTCCACCTTTGCGTCGATGTTTGGGAGGGGGTAACAGTCTTTCGGACATGCTTTGTTGAGGTCCTTGAAGTCAATACACATCCTCCATGACCCGTTGCTTTTCTTTACCATCACAGGATTGGCTACCCACGTCTGGTATCGGATCGGGCGGATGATGTTTGCGCGCAACAGGTCCTCAACTTGCTCATTCATGGCCTTCGCCTTTTCATCCCCCATGATTCTCTTTTTCTGAGCGATTGGCTCCACCGACTTGAACGTGTTAAGAGAATGTTGCGCCAAGTCTCGCGGGACCCCAGTCATATCGGAGTGTTCCCACGCGAAGACCGACGTGTATTTTGTGAGCAACCTTTTCATCCTCAATCTCGTTTCGTCTGAAATGGTAGCGCCAATTGTGACCGTTTGCTCTGGGAATTTTGGGTTTAAAATCCACTTCTCTGGCGCATTGTCCGCCATTGGAAGTTTCATTCTCCCTTCCCGCGGCGTACTTGTCACTGCGCACAAATGATCGCGGTAGACAAATGTTACGCCTGTTGGTGTAGGAAACCCCAATGCGCCGTGCGCTGGCGACGGTACAGCATTAAATTGGGCAATCGTTCCCCTACCCAGGATCATATTGTGGCATGACGTGGTGGGCAAGACCAAGAAGTTGACAACCTCGGCTCGCTTGTGCTCATCATCCCCCATAGTTAGTTCAAACTGAATCTGGCCTAGGGGATGGATGATTTCATTTGAAACACCACAGATTGGTGCGTTCACAATTTCGAGCCGCGCTTGGTCTGCCGGGTCTAACTTTCTGAAACATTGCTCATACATAATGTCAGATTCGCTTCCAGTGTCCACCAGGACTTTTGACACTTCGTAATGAGCAATGTGTGTGGTGATGACGAGCAGACTGCTGATTGAAGGGCCTCCCCTGATTCTTGGGAAGATGACTTGCTGCTCGCGCCAATCTCCGTGGATTTGCGCGCTTCTCTTTTTTGACGTCTGCCCTTGTCGTCCCCCCTCAGCCACACAGATTCTTTTGTATTTCTTGCCGGCAGAGGCTCCTTCCGGTTGCTCATCTTCTATTCTTTGGTTTTTCACCAAGTGAGCCAGCCTGCCTGATTTTACATCCTTCTCGATCGCATCCTTTAAATGATGGCATGCGTCGGTGTTGTGGCCCGGGGACCTGTGAAATTCACAATATTTGCCACTGTTTTGCGGTCCCTTGTAGTGTAGTTGCTTGGGGGGCTTGAATTGGACATTCTCAGTACTTAACACCTGTGAAGGTGTTTTAGTGAGGGGAGTCCATATTCTTGGCAGAGGTCTGCTTGGATCTCTACCGCCCTCCCTCTTGTCACCCTCCCCGCGATTACGAACATCTTTTTGGGGCTGGGGTGAGCTTGGTTGCGCTTGCTTTTCTGCGGAAGAAAAACTTGTTGGCTGCAACCTGGACCATACAGAGTTCTGTTTGGCCCTCTTCTCTTTGCTGCGCGGTGATTCAGCCTGATGCGCTCTTTCTCTTGCCCTATCTTGGGCAATCTGTTTTTCATTTCTCGCGAAAACTCGCGATGCCTCCATTAACTTGGCCCACGTGGTGGGCATGCCATCTTTGCTTACGAGAGCTCGTCGTAGTTGATCACTGCGCGCGCCTTGTATAAAGGCCACGCGCAGGAGTTGCTCGGTTATACCTCCGATTGCCAGAGACTCCTGATTGAACCGAGTGATGTAATCTTCAATCGTTTCATCATTCCTGCGTACGCAGTGCATGATGTCATCAGGATCGCGCGTGTGCCTGCGCTGCTGTACGAAGTGGGCTTGGAACTTTTCTAATAGTTCCTCGAACCCATCAATTTGCCCAGTTGGCAAGCTCTCGAACCATACCCGCGCCGCGCCCGTTAGGCAGCGAGCAAACATATGACACCATGTTGGCATCGTCCAGCTCTCTAGGTTTCCCGTGTTGTAAAAACCTTGCAAGAAATCGTCTGGATCTGTCGTGCCGTCATATTTACCCAAACCACTTGGCATCTTGGTCTTGTGCTGGATGGGAGCCTGCACGATGCGCGCAGTGAACTTTGAGTGTTTCACCAAGATGGCTGGTCTGTAGGGTGTGGTTACGTCCACTTGCCCTCTGACTGGTGGGCTGTACGGCATGTGCAGATCCAGATCGGCTCTGGCTCCAGGCGCCATGTTCACAGGCGCGCGGAGCTGTGAGCCTCCTGCATGAGTATCCCGCGTCTTCCTCATGCTATGCACTTCTTCATCACAGAACTCAGTGTGAGCAGTGTGAACAGAATGTCCTTCTTCCGGCGCGCGCGGCCTTTTTGTAGTCTGCTTATCAAACGCTTGCCTTTGTGTTTGGTCGGCTAGCTTTTTCTGTTTGACCATTTCATTGTACTTTTCCATTAGACGCCGCTGCTCGTTTATGAGCCATTCATTCGGATCATTTGTTTCTTCTTCTGGACCCATTGGTCCTTTCTGTTTTGCGCCGGCAAGATTTTGTAACGTGAGATCGTCTGGAGGAGTTTCAGTCTGGCCGTGAGGGGTTGTGACGAAGGGACAGTTGCTGGTGGTACGCGTAGAATCACGCGGAACCCTCAGAACCTGCTGTCCGTCGTTAACATCCTCACGTTCAATATCCTCCAGAGCTTGATCAACGTTACGAACGCCAGAAACCATGGTGATTGATTTTTTTTATGTAGATCTGATGAGATCTGATTGCCGATGTAACAGTGGATGGCGCCAATGAAGAAACGTGGATCTACTCACTGGTAGCAGATCTACTTTCCTCGGGTGTGATTATACTATTTCACCGATGGTTCTTCTGGATCTGTATTCTTCCACCTACAAAATGAACAGCGCCGTTACTTACCCCTCAGAAAGGGACAGAGGGGTCCTCTTTGGGGTAACCCTCCGGCGTGAGAATAAGTATATGTAGGAGAAGATGATAATGTGAGAGTAAGGGAATTTGGAGAGTATTGCTTAATAGCTGAATACTGTAGGTTACTCTGTATGATTGTGTGATTGAATATGCTTCAATGTGAATCAATGTGTCTGTAACTGTGTACGTTATGATGTATTTATAGTGCTAGGGTTTCCACTGATTGAGCTGAGACCAGATTAGGGTTTTGTTGGCCTCCTCCAATCGATTTGCGCCACGTGTCCTCGGAGACACCTGGTGCTTTTTCATTGGTTATAATCACGTGGTAACCCATGAGTCATGCTGAGCTGTCCACCTTTCATTTAGCAGCTGTCATCATCAGCATATCCTTATTCCTTAAAAAGATGCCTTCTGGAAGGTTGTCTGACGTGCACAATCAAGGTTGCCCTAATCCTGATTTGGATAAGGACGAGGTTGATTATGTGCACGTGTGATAAGCGCCCATCCTGAGGATGCGCGAGGTCTTCTCTTTATTCTCACGCGCAGATATTTCATGCGCAGATGTGATACGCACAAGCATGTAATACGCGTCACGCGCGGATGCCCCACGCGCATGGTTGGGCATGTATGATGCGCGAGCATGTGATATGCGCCGCGCGCGGATGCGCCGCGCACGATGTGATATGCATAAGCATATATGATGCGTGAGCATGTGATACGCGCGAGCATATGTGATGCATGAGCACATGTGATGCGTGAGCATATGTGATGCTTGAGCATATGTGATATGTGCAAGCATGTGATGCTTGAGCATAAGTTTTGGCTTTGTACCTTGATAATATCTTTGACTTCTAATGTCTTGTATATATCTTGTGGGTTGACCCGCCCCTCTCGGTGTTGAGGCGGGTACATACCTCTTCAGTAATGCATGCCTCATCAAGGACAATGAATTAATAAGAAATTAGTAACACCCTAGAAAAATATAGCATTGACATGGAGAGGAGAAATGTTGAGTTTGTAATAAATAACAGACCTCAAATATCACAAATACTATGGATGTAATGGCTATGAATGAGAGGAGAACTCTTACTAAATGTGTTCGAGCTTGAGTAGTTCGAGGATGGTGACAAATCTTTGCGCAAATAATTAAAATAAATATGAGCTAATAAGTTAATAAACAGTTTTCAAACTCAATCCTAAACATGCTCAAAATAGACGATATTGATTAGCGTTGAAGACGATCTTACAAAAATAATGTATTAATCAGGTCATGTTATTTTACATAAAGATTTTTTTAATAAAACTTATTTGGTTAATAACTTCCAAATTATAAAGTGGATGAAAATCCAAAGTTCACTTTTATTATTTGTATATAACAAATGGAATAGTTTTTTTATAAGTCTCCTTAAAAAGGTAACGTTTTTAGATGCCATAACTCGCAAAGGATTATGTGGTCATTTTGTCATGCTAATGTTTGTAGTGGTTGGAATGTTGGAAGAGAAATGGTTGTCGTCCATGCGGATGGTGGAATCTTGATTATCATGTTAGCAATTGTAATTAATTGCTTTTAACACACCATCATCATCACCATTAACTTTGACTAATTGCTTTTAGCTTTTCATATGTTTTTTATTAATATAATTTTATATTTCATTTTAAAGAAACTAACCTCAAATGAATCCTGAGCAAGAAATACTTGTGTTAATTTACACTTTGTGTTCATTATCTATTTATAGTAAAAACTAGGTTATTAACCCGTGTAGTACACGGATGGAAATTAGGAAATTCGTCACGAAATTTGATTATATATTTGAATATTATATTATTTATTTCTTTAACCATTATAAAATGTTTTTTTATAGCTTCATATAAGATATATTTTTTTTCTATCTAATTAAATAAAGTTTTACATGTTAATTAACATAAAAATAAATTTAGATTGGGACAAAGATAAAATTAATAAACATTTGGAATATTAATAAAATTTTGGTACGATAAGTTTAAAGATATGCCTCAAACACTTCAAATTCAACATTATAAGGTGTCGTCTTATAATGTTTTGTTAACAAATATTGTAAAGGTGTATGTTTTGCAATGGAATGGTTGAAATACTCGCTGATGTGTGTTCGTCGAAAAAATTTGATTATAATTATTTTAAATGAACATGACAACAAATGGACAGTTAGAACTCCATCCAAGGAGGCAACTTCAACTGGTTTCTCAATGACCTTGTGTTATACAATCATCATAAAATAAACAGCAAATTGGTATATTTCAGTAATTATGTATTTTATTTTTTTTATTTATAATTATTCATTGTAACTAACCATATTTTCTTTTTCTTTTAATAGGTTGTATCAAAGAAAGGTATTGTAATTAATCATTTTTATAATTTCTCTTGGTTTTGAATTTATAAAGTATTGTTATTTTCTTGTATTTATTTTTGTACTATCGCCATAATATGTTTGTTAAATTTGAATTGTTTATATTAATCTTTCCATTTTGTATACATCTTGAAGTTAAATATCTCGTATTTAAAGTTTTCCAATCTCAAATCTTTCCAACATTTTTTTAGAATTTCATTAAAGTAACAATTAATTGTTACACGATTATATTTGAATTTGAATTCCATATCAAGTTTATTATATAATATGTTAATTATTTCAAAATTATTGCTTAAAATAAAACCCTATGGTCCTTAATAAAGTCTTTTAATTATGTTAAAATTATGGCATAAAATAAAACCATTTAGTCCTTAATTTATGCATATAATAGTGATAAGAAGATTAAGACATTTTAATTATGTCAAAATGAATGTTTAAAATAAACACAAATATTTTAACTGATCCTTAATTTATGCATAATCTAACTATACTATTAAAACAAAATGATTTTTCCACATAGCATCATTATAGAGTGTCCACATTGGATTCCACATACGCAATTCCCTTAAATACATTTTCCACCTAATTAACATTTATTAAAATGTATAACAATTCATTATATGCATAAATCCTCTATCCATTCCTTTTCATATAATTATCATTCTAAAATTATATTAACTTATTCATATAAATTTAGAAAGACTAATCTTTGACCTTTTATAACTCTATATAAATTCCTCATTAATTTTATTTTATAATCATTTAGTTCAATAACAAAAATTACTTTATAAATTAATACTATGGCTAAATCTTGGAAAATTATCAAATGCTGAAAATCATAGACAAATCTTTTAATTTTTTTATATACATGTATTTCAATTTTAATACTTTAAGTTATAATTTAATTTAAATGAATAAAAAATAAAAGTCATAAATAAAAATTATAATATTAAATAACTGAATATACGTATTACATATATATTTTTTTATTTTATTACAATTTCCATACGTGTAGAACACGGGCTCTAACCTATAACATATTTTATTAAAAAAATTATTTTAATGTAATTCGATTTTTTAACAAATGGTGAAATTAAAAGTCTATAACATATTTTTGTAAATTTCAAATAAATGGTGAGAATTGAATTTTGATATATATATGTGTGTGTGTGTGAGTGATATTTGAATGGGGAAAATCGGTTTCTAAAATACCACATTAAATGTGTATAAATCTAAAAATGTAAAGTAAGATAATATTCGAAAGTATAATAATGCTTTAAATTGCGTTGATATTGATGATTTAATTGGACTTTGACCAACAAAGATATAAGATTGATTATCTTACTATAGATAATTTAATGTCTTATAGAATAATCAACTAAATTTCATTTCCGGATTATATAATAATCAATTGAATTACATAAATTATGAAAAATAAATAAATACATGAATACTAATAGAAATATATATCAATATTAAAAAAAATAAAAAGGCATCTTATCAAACAATCTTCAATCCATAAAATTAATTATATTAAGTTGGGGACAATAACCTGAAATGATAAAATTAAATATTAATATTAATATCGCATAATAAATAAATTACAAATTATGGAGATTTGAATCATGTGAAAAATGATGTTATAATTTACAACCGGAAAATTTGAATCGTGTTACAGGAAAAACGAAATAGTGAAGATCTCCAATGAATCTTTGATTTTGATATATAACCTAAAGAGATTATAAGAAAAAATCATATAATTATTAATATAAATACAAACAAAAACGAAAAACAAAATTCATTGTAATTGATATAAAACCTTACCGGAATAATATTATAACAAAGTAATATAAAAATTAAAATAAATATAAAACCTTACTGAAAAACGTTACCAGAAAACCGTAATAACTTTAAAATATCAATTAAATCTTGGATTTTGATTTACAACCTAAAGAGATTATAAAAACAATCATATAACATTTAAAATAAATGTAAAACATTACCAGAAAACAATAAACCGTCTGGAAAAACATATAACAAAATCGGCTAACGGAATACAAGAGATGTTAGAGAAATAAGCCAAAAGAGAGACAAAATAAAGAGAGAGAGAAAGAGATTAAAATTGTTAGAGTTTTTCAATCTTGAGATTTATATAATGTAAATAAGATAATTTAGTAAGTTTTTGAATTCTTATAATAATTAGAATAATTAATATCATAATTACATTAATAGGTTAATTATGATGTTTGACCAAATTTTAAAAATAATTACATTAATATTAATATGTTAATTATGATGTTTGACCAGATTTTAATAATATTTAATAATTATTAATAATAATTGATTGTCTAGTATTTTAATTTATTTTAACAATTTTTTATTCACATGAATTATTAATAATCATTGATTGTCTAGTAATTTAATTTATTTTGATTTATATTATTAACATGAAAATTAGACAAGTGATATATATACATGAAAAGTCCAAGCAATAACCAATAGGAAGAGGGAAAATTGAGTTAAAGCCTATTGGTTTAATAGTATGTATAGATATAGATATAGATGTATAAATTGTATATTCATTTTAAAAGTAATGATTATTTAATTGTGTTCAATATTAAATAACTATAAAGTTATAACTAAAGAATTATTTACCGGTCTTACAAACTTTATTTCAATATACATCGTTGGATAAATTAACCTTACAATATTCCAAGGCATGTCAAAATGCAATTAGAGAGATTTAGATTTAGTGACGATATAAATTATTAAATTCATTACAATATGTAAGAGAAATTTAACATCACAAAACATACTTGTATACATTTAATTAAATGGCGACCAAAGTTTGATTGTTTTGGTTGAAATGTTGATGAAATTTGAATACCTATATTAAAAAAAAAGTCAACTTCTCCGTGCTATATGCAGTCATTTCGATGGTATAAATCCCTAAAAATTATACACAGACTTACTAATTATACACATAAATATCTCCGGGCTAATTTTTTAGGAATTTATAAACATGTATATGTATTAACAATAACACAATTTTAATATGATAAACAACAATTTAAGATTTGAGTTATTTAAAAATTGTGTTAATTTACAGTTTATGTGTTCATTATCTATTTATAGTAAAAAAGTTTGGTGTCACATACCATTAATTGATCCACAAGGCACCAAACCGTTGAGCCACATAATTATTTTTTTTAATTTATTAATAACTATGTTATTAACTCATTTACTACACGTTATATATAGTAAAAGAGACGTTTGGTGTCGCTAAACTCTTCATGGGCCAAGTGGCGGCACCAAACTTGTCCACACCATTTCGATTTTCGTTTTTAGTATTGGTAGCATAACGAACGTAACGAAAACCAATCAAACATCAATTTTTTTACATGACGGAAACCGACTGAATTCGTGTAAACTCACAGCGTCATCGTCCGGAATGACAAGGCTCAGGTTTTGACGCCATCTGTTTTTTTGTTTTAAATCCGGTAATAATGAACGTAATGAAAACCGACCGGATACCAATTTTGTTTTAGTTATGGTACCGTTACGTACATAAAGGAAACATACCAAATTCGCGTATAGCCACTACACTTTGTTTTAGTTCCAGTACCACCGTAACGAAAACCGACGGACTGCCAGTTTTGTTTTAGTTCTAGTACCGTAACGAAACCGGCTGAATTCGAGTCGACTTACCGTCTCAACGCCCGAGACCGAATCCGTCTGAGTTTTACCGGCATGCCCCGGCGCAACGCGCAGGGTAAAATTCTAGTTTTCTATTAAATAAACATTATCTTTACTATAGATATATGCGTATAGATAAATTTTTATCATCGACAAATCATAATTCTTTTGGGAGTTAATGACCATTTTCGTCTCTGTGGTTTGCTACTTTCGCCACTTCAGTCCAAAGCTTGAAATTTTGTCAATTTAGTCCTCATAGTTTTAAATATTAGCCAATTACGTCTCATCCGTCTAACGACATCCAGCTATGCCGTTAGTTTAAGGGTATTTTTGTCTTTCTCTTTTTTAATTTGAGTTAATGGTCATTTTAGTCCCTTTGGTTTAAAATTTGTCACTTCAGTCCAAAGTTTGAAAATTAGTCAATTAGATGTTCAGTTTAATTCAATTTTTTTTGTCAATAACCCTGAAGAGTATAATTCAAGCTCAAAACCATCGAGCAAACACCAATACTAGTATGCATTTACTCTGTTGACAACAGTAATCATACCTCTTCATGGTGGAATTCAATGGTAAAATGGTCAAGGTAATTCCCTGAAACCGAATTGTACAGAAAAAACTAAAAATCGTTTCTTTGATTAATGTATAATAGTTGATTTCGACCTAGATTTTCGTTACGATATGTTAATCTCTAAACCCTAACTATTATGCGTTCATCAAAGAAACAATATTTAGTTTTTTCTATACAATTCGGTTTCAGGGAATTGCTTTGACCACTTTACCATTGAATTCCACCATGTGGGGGAGTTTAGGAACCATCTAGAAACTAATTACGAGAAAAGGGAGTATGATTACTGTTGTCGACAAAGTAAATGCAGACCGGTTTTGGGCTTGGATTATGCTCTCTAGGGTTATAGACACAAAGAAAACTAAATTAAATTGAAAATTAAAATGACAAATTTTCAAACTTTGGACTGAAGTGGCAAAAGTATTAAACCACAGGGACGAAAATGACCATTAACTCAAAATAAAAAGGAGAAAGACAAAAATACCTTTAAACTAACAGCATAGTAGGATGCTGTTAGACGGATTGGACGTAATAGGCTAATATTTAAAACTATGAAGACTAAATTGATAAAATTTCAAACTTTGGACTAAAGTGGCGAAAGTAGCAAACCATAGGGACGAAAATGGTCATTAACTCTTATTTTGGACTCAAAATCTGAAAAAAAGAATTACTAGAAAACAATTTTAATTATCTCTATTCTTTTTCCGAATTTTTGCTATTTGCCATGCTAATCAGATGAATTATATATCTGTACTAGGATTGGTTTTCAACACATGGTTATACAATACCATAGGCAACTGAATAACCTCAATTACAAATATAAAACGCAGAAACCACCGCCTCTCACCATATCGCTGCAGGTAATAAAGCATAGAGAGAGAGACAATCAGGTCGCCGCCACTGTCGTGACGCTTACCGAGCTGCCGGAGATATCTTCATCACTCAAACACCATGCATGCTTGAAGACAATCA
Source organism: Bidens hawaiensis (assembly GCF_021521415.1). Taxonomy (NCBI): domain Eukaryota; kingdom Viridiplantae; phylum Streptophyta; class Magnoliopsida; order Asterales; family Asteraceae; genus Bidens; species Bidens hawaiensis. Next base: position 26,469 of record NW_027500646.1, read on the forward strand.
GAGGTGCAGTCGTTGTAGATACAGAGGAGGAGTTATTGGAACTGCTGTGGTGGTAAGGAAGAACCGAAGAAGCGTCCGCAGGACAGGAGAGGCGGTGTAACTGCCCGTCTTGGAATAGGTAAAAGTTTGCAACGTGACAGAAAATTAATGGTTTGGCTTATGAATAGTAACTTTCTGTGAGTCAACAGAAAGTTGCTTTTTAATATTTATATAATGTACAGTTAGTGTTGAACTATAATAGTACACTATCCTTCTATCCTTTTCTACACTTTTCTACACAAATGTGCACCATCTGACTCGAACCCTTAATCTACAAAGAAAGAAACACCTTATACGTTATATTATACCAAAATACCATTAGGCCCTTGCTAATTTAATTATTATTATTTTTCTTTTTTTGCAAAGGATCTCACGTGTAAACATACCATCTCACGTATAAGACATAACCGCTAGGAATACATATCGGCCCTACGCTCACAATATTCGGGAGGTAATTTATGGGTTGAGGTGAAGAGATCGAGATACCGAGGAGGAGCGAGGGGGGGGGGAGGAGAGAAGAGTTGATTGTGACCGTGAAAGCCATTTACGGATGGAAGATGTGAAGCGGGGTGTAAATTGTAAAGTCATGTAAACGAGCTAAGGCGCTTCTACTTGTGAACTATGCATGATCGGCTCATTAAAATCTTGAACTGAGACATGTATAAATGAGCTCGAGCCTACAAATAAGATTTTTTGTTTTAAGGAAACGAGCCTGAACCCAGGCTCAAGCCTCAAACTGTCTCGCAAGCTTGAGCCCGACATTCACCCATGTGGAAGGAGTGTGTGGGTCGATAACCTTCTGAGAAGTCTCCCAAGGCAACTTAAGTATTAGTTTAATTTTTAATTAGTGAACTGCTATTTTGATTCAAGCAATTCATGTCATATAACGTTTAATTTTTGAAATTTTAAAGGAAACACTAACAAAATTAAATATCCAAGATTCATTCGCTCAAAAATTTCATTCCAAGCTGAATGAGCTATGGGATATAAACAGCCAAAATAACAATTTAATCTTTGTTAATTAAATCTTTTAATTTATTATGGATCTCACCAAACACAGGTAGTCATTAAACGTTTTATAACGTCTTATTATATTAAAAATTAATCTCACAAAATATTTTTTATATGAAAATCCGATAAAATAGGGATATACTAAAAATTAATATATGATTTAAAAAAATATTGTTTATAATTATGAAACAATTTTATAGTAAAAAAAAATAAGCGGGTTATGGGTATTATCAAACCCAGATAACTTTTAAACGGGTTATAACATCTCATTTATTTGTGAGACAATTTCATTATCGAACTGTAACATCCTACTTTTGGTTATAATGATAAAATAAATTTCGTTTATTTTATAGTGTGTTGTTATCGGTTTAAATAAATAAACTAATAGAAGGCGGGCTTGGACTTTAAAAGATAGAATAAAAGATGGAATGGGCCTTAGGTCCATGCGCTTAAGGGAGTATAAATATCCCTTAAACCCTAAATCTTTCCATTTTTATCCATCTCTACACCCTAGCCTACACCATCAAAAACACACACAAGATTATCCTTTGACCCGAGCCTAGATCCGAAGTTGAAAACCGAGATTGTTGGTGCTAGAACGTTGAGACGAACCGAACCTACATCAAAGACCAGCTCATGTTCGTAGTTCGACTCGTCTAAGGTACATTTACGATTAGAAATCATTCGTTTAGGTCCGGATTCATTTAGATAATCATAGATCTGTTTTAGTATGGCAAAAACGAATCCAACGAAGCTAAACTTACTGAAATTGATCACAGTTGATAGGTTAATTGTTAGTATGATGAACCCGTAACATATATGCTCAAATCGCACCCCTTAAACATGATTATTTAGACGGACAAAGGGTTAGGGTTGTAGGCGTTGTAATTCCGAATCCAAAAATACCAAAATCATGATGTTTCGTTAATAAACGAAGATTTAATTGCAGATCTAAGATCGGTTGACCAGCTCGTGTTCTTGATAATTTTGACTTTGACCTTAAGTCAAAGTCTGGATAAGAACATGGGTGATTCGTTATAATTGATCAATTCGTTGCGCGTTCATAACGAATGAGACTAATTCGTGTGATTTAATAACGAATGAACCTTTAATTCGTTATCTGCCCATTCGTTATATCAAGATAACGAATCAGGTCACGTTAGATAACGAATTAGGCTAGCGAACGAGGATAACGAACCAGATGACGAATCAAGTGATTCGTTATTTACCCAATTCGTCATGATAAGTAACGAATTAAACTAACGAATCAGACATGAATGATAACGAATTAGCCAACAAATTAGGCTTAATTCGTTATAGTGAATGGGTTAGCGAATTAGAAAATAAATTAAAAATCCTAGTGGGAAATGTGTTAAGACAGTTAATGAAAATAAAATTTTTCCAAGCTGACCTGGCAGCTTAACCCAGCCAGGGGCTCTGCCCCTTGGACCCCGCTGCCAGGGGCGCTGCCCCCAGACCCCCGTTCGTTGTGGGTTATATAAAGATAGAAATACGATATGAGTAGTAATAGTTAATTGATACATGTAAATATTATACAGTTAGCCGTGCACAGCTCAAGAAATGGATTACGATTAACGGTGAACGTAACCGCATTCAGGTGAGAGGTGAGTTTCTAGCCCCATTTCCTTATTGTGTTTTCGGGGCTGTATGCATACTCGATGTGAATGTTAATACACTTACTTTATATGATAAGTGTATGTCTTAATGACGATTGTGATAGTTATGTATGTATGTTTGACAGTACGTGAACGACCTTCGGGTATTGCACATATTGTTAAGGCAAGTATAGTATAGTATGTATGATATGTGTATGTGAATAAGGGAGTATGCACGATTATATTGTGTATGGTATTAAATGTATGGATATGATAATGAAAGGTAAGGTAAGGTCAAAGGGTTGCATACCCTAATAATACATGCGAAGGCTAAAGGGTTGCATACCCTAATAATATATGCGAAGGATAAAGGGTTGCATACCCTAATAATATATGCGAAGGATAAATGGTTGTATACCCTAATAATATATGCAAAGGTTAAAGGGTTGCATACCTTAATAATATATGCGAGGTTATAGGGCGTAATGCTCTTTAAAACGTAAGGTAAGTATATGAAAGAAAGAAAGTACGAAGGTAAGTAAGTACATCATAACCGAAAGTATGTAGTTATGAATGTATTGTATGTTATGTGATTAACTAGAACTCACTTAGCGTGGCTGACTTTTAGTATGCACGCAGGTGAGTAGAATGAGACAGCTGGCTTGAGCGGGGGCACATGGCAGGAGGATAAAGAGTCTGGCATCTGAAGACCTAAGACATTTTTAATTAATGTTTTGATTTGAAAGACAATATGTTCGTTAAAGACAAAGTTATGAACTTAATTGTAATGTTCTTGAAAGTTGTTAATATTCCGCGAATGTTTTAATTAACTCTGATATTTAGAACTGTGTTTATGAGTAAATCCAACGTCAAAAGTAGGGAACCGGTAATGAGGCCTTACACGAACCCTAAGTATATTATTAATTTTCTTACAATAAATAAAATTAAAATACAAAAATATATATCAGTATTAGAAAAGTTAAATGTAAAACAAACCCTGTAATCAAACCATAATTTAATTTCTCAATATGGATTTAGTTACATTAACGATTTTTTTCTTTCAAGTTTTACTTAAATGAAAAGTTTCATAAAATAATATCATAACAACTGAACATAAATGAATAAATATAAAAAATTAAGTAGATAATTTATTCAACGTTTCATTAAAAATGAACATATCCCAACATAAATTAATTAAAATGGTTTCAAGTATATTATTAACTTCTTACAATAAATAAACTAAAATTAAATATATATATATATATATATATATATATTCACAGTATTAGAAACGAAAAATTTATACAACCCCGTAACAAATATTATTTTTATATATCATATAGCATTATATATATATAACAAATAGAAAAGGCTCTACATGAGAGGTTGTATTGTATGCTTTTTCAATATTTTTTTATTAGTTTAATCCCTTTTTTTTCACTTTTAACGTATTTCCCATTTTTTAGTTTTAAACCATTTGATTTCTAATTCTTTCATCTTTTATAACTTATTTGTTTAACGTCTCGGTCTAAAGTAAATAGACTCAACGTTTTTACTACCCCCGGATTTTAACAGCCACATTGCAGCGCAAGTTCTAAGTCAAGTTAGTTTTTCTTTTCTATTCAATCAAATATTTGCACGCTAATATGTCGAAACAGGTGTACGGGTTTCAATGTGTTCACCTTTACTTTTCACTAGGTTTAACAATCTCGTCGCAAAGCACGAGTTCTACGACTTCTTCAAGAAACATTTCAATGTTACCTTCTTTTTAATGATTTTACACCCTCACCGCAACATGGGGGGGCTTAATACTAGCAGTAATACACACACACACACATATAGAGAAAAGGTTTCAAATAAAAAGTAGTTTTCTAGCTAGGAATGGTAAAAACCAATAGAATTTTGACATTTGACATTAAAACCTATGGTGAAAGAATAATTCTAGGAGACTATGTCGGTTATGATGAAAGGGTAATTCTAGGAAACTATGACGGTTTTTGGGAATTTTAATCTCAACCATTGATTGATATGATCATATGGCTATGTGTAACATCCCGAAATTTCAAGATAATATTAATTATATTACTTAATAATAGAGGGAAAGTTTACTCGGGTTATCAGGAAATAAATAAAAGAATAGGAGTTGGTATGGGTCGGGCTAGTGTCGGGTAATGGACGTTGGTTATGGATTTGGATTAATAGAGATGGGTTAAATAAGAATGGGCCTTAGGTCCATGGGATTTCAGGGATATAAATATCCCATAAACCCCAAAATATCTTTCATATTTCACCAAACTCCCTAACACACACATACCCACTAACTTCGCCGGAACCGGCTGAGCCAAGGGAAGAATCGGGCAGGTCCGAGAGAGAGAGCGATTAGTTGTGTTAACAAGTTAAACGAGATCCAAACAAGCTCAAAAAGGTATGATTCTTGATCTTTGAGGTTTAAAGATCCAAGCTTTTTAGTGTATAAGCGACCAAAAATGGTCGGGAAGCGTAGTGGGTGATATTGAACCATAGCAAGGGTGTTAAAATCGCTCAAAATGCTGGAAAGAAACCGAACAGCGGCTGTCTGGGTAACTTCGCCTGCATCTGGGCAACTTCGCCTTCAACGCGATGAACTTTGCCTGCAAGCTAAGTTCGCCTGATGAACTTCGCCTGCAAGCTAAGTTCGCCTGATGAACTTCGCCTGCAAGCTAAGTTCGCCTAATGGCAACTTCGCTGTAAAGTTAAGTTCGCCTAACTGGTAACTTCGCCTGAGGCCAAGTTCGCCTGATGACAACTTCGCCTGAAGCCAAGTTCGCCTGATGGCAACTTCGCTGTAAAGCTAAGTTCGCCTAGCTGGTAACTTCGCCTACAGCTAAGTTCGCCTAAGGTTAACTTCGCCTAGAGCTAAGTTTGATTAGAAAATAAATTAAAAAGCGATAAGTTAAGTAAGCTAATACTAGGCCACCAGATTAGATCAGACGAGTATTGATACGTGTAACTTGTACAGTCAGCCGAGCTCAGATAGAGAAGGGATTTACAGCTATCAGAAAAAGAAGCAGAATTCAGGTGAGTTTCTAGCCCCATTTATGTGTTACGTTTTCGGGGCTGTGTGCATACTCAATATGTTTGTTAATACACTTATCCTAAGAGATAAGTGTATGCCTTATATGGATAATGTGAAATATATGAATGATTGCTTGATGGTACGTGAACGATCTTCGGATATTGCACGTACTGTCAGGTTGCAGCGCTAAGAATAAGGTAAGTATGTTATGTAGGTTTATGTGTATGAATATGATAGAGATAGTAGAAGAAAGAAATGATAACGTATGGTTGTATGGTTACGAAGAGGGTACCGAGCCCTAGTAATACTCGAGGAATGTAGGGCGTAATGCTCTTTATAACGTAAGATATGAAAGTAAGATAATACAAAAGAAAGTAAGAAAGTATGAATGAAAGGATATAATTTTACGTGTATGCCGTGTATGGTATATGTGATCGATATGAATGATTGCTTGACGGTACGTGAACGATCTTCGGATATTGCACGTATCGTCAAGGGAAGTGACTAGCTCCTTACATGGATATTAAATAATAAAGTATAGTGTTCCTTTTATGGAAGGTATAGTGTTCCTTTTATGGATAGTAAAGTGTTCCTTCTATGAATAGTATAGTGTTCCTCCTATGGAAATTATATATGGTAGGGTAATGGTAATGATTCTTTTAATAGATATTACGTGACGATCCTCCTATGGATATTTATACAAGGTTAAGGTAGTAATATGTGTCTTCGGATACGGGAACTAATATATGGGAATAGATTGTATGTTGCTTGATTAACTAGAACTCACTCAGCGTAGCTGACTTTTAGTATGCACGCAGGTGAGCCGATTACAGAGCTAGCAAGAGGATGACGCATGGCATGGATTGAACGGCTGGCATCTGAAGAAAGAAGTAAAGATGTTTTAAATATAAAGTTTTGTGTTATGGTATCAAATAAAAGATTTAATGTTTTGTAACAAATGATCGATGTTTTATATTCCGCGAAAAGTTTTAATAAACTCTGAATTGAAGAACTGTGTTTATGAGTAAATCCGACGCTAAAGTAGGGCTACCGGGTTCGGGGCCTTACACTATGATTTATTCTTAGTCTTCCTAGGAAACTACTTGTTTTTAGGATAACTATATATATATATATATATATATATATATATATATATATATATATATATGGGTGAGTTAACGTACAATAATCGCTTATCGTACATTACATACGCAACTTCCTGCACCACCGATTCTAATGAAATTAAAAATTCTCAGTGGCATAATTGTAATTAACCTAAAAATACTTAACGCATACCCGTCAAATTCCACCGTCGCGACCATCGTCTACTGTCATGAGCACCACCATCGATCGTTGGTCACATGTCAGTTAAGCAATTTCTAATTGAAATTGAAATTGTTGATGAGCCTAATTGATCAACTAACCTTGAAATTGATCCAATTAATCATCAATTTGAAGCTTCCGTCGATTAATTTTGAGTTTTGAGTTCCGGGTTTTGACATTGAACGTATTAACATTAAGTTTATACGTTCTGTTTAAACGTATTATATGTTCTGTTTAAACGTTCAGAACAAAATCAGTTAAACTTTAAAAGTTCAGTACAAAAAGTTTATACGTTCTGTTTATACATTTTTAATAAATGTTGTTTATAAGTTCAGTACAAATATTATGTTTAAACGTTCTAAAACAAAACTGAATACCTTTAAACGTTCTAACCAAAAAAGAACATCTTTACACGTTCTAATACATTCAAAGAAGACCGGGGTGTTCAAAAAAATGAACATTTTTAAACATTCTTATACGTTCTAAGAAGTTCAGGTTGTTAAAAAAAAATTAGAAGTTATGATAAAGTTTAGAAGTTCTGGGTGTTCAAAAAAGTTTAGAAGTTTTGATAAAGTTTAAAAGTTCTAAGAAGTTCTGTGTGTTTAGAACTTCTAAAACTAACAAAAAAAATTAAGCATCTGTAAACATGAAATTGAACACTGAAATCACTTCATATAATCTTATAATCATCAAACAATCGCCAATCGACCGTTAATTTGATCATTGATTCGATCATATGAACAAATATATGGAGCGTATGCAACTGGGTTTCTACAAAACTCAAAATTGATTAATTGAAACTTCAAATTGATTATTAATTGGACCAGTTTCAAAGTTTAATTAATCAATTAGTTCAACAATTTCAATTTCAATTGGGCAATTTTATCAACTGACATGTGAGCAACGATTGATGGTTGTGTCGGAAGAATATGGTGGTCGCGAAGGTGGATGGCGGACGGAATCGTTGAACGACGACGGTGAAGGTGGACGGAATCGACGGGATCAGAGGTTGACGGAGGCCGGCTCGCGTAATTGTGATTTTAGGATTAGGATGGTTATTGAAGACGGACGTTCCAGAATGTCGCGTACCTATTGTACGATAAAGGATTTTCGTATTCTATCCTATATATATATATGGGATGGTTCAAGAGAGAAATGAAATTACTGCGAGAAATGCAAGAAATGAATATGGGTCACTAGTTTTATTTTAGGTTTTAAAAGCTTCAAGAATAATTAAAAAATTATAAATGCATCTCTCTCTTCAATTAATATATCTATTAAATTAATATAACTAATTAAATTACTATAATTGAAAAATATTAAGAATTAATTTATTTTCTATCCAAACTTTTATCCTACACAAGTACAATTTATCCTACACAAGTACAATTTATTCATACGTTAAAATTTCTTTATATCCAAATTTCTTCTAACTCAATATATAAATATCCATCAACACGTAGTTATATTGTGATAAATAATATAAAAACTATTTTACATGTGATTAGCATTAAATATCAACAAAAAAAAAATACAACATACACAAAAATATATAGCCTACACTTATTCTGAGAATAAGAAAACATATAACATACGCACAAAATTCATCATCAATAAAATACACACGCACACGAAAACATATAACCTACACATGAAAACTTTATCCTACACAAATACAATTTATTCATACATTAAAAAAATTCTATTTAAAACCAATTTCTTCCAACTCAACTTATCAAATATATTCATCAACACGTAGTTACATTGTGATGAATAATACAAAAACGTATCTTACATATTTTTGCATTAAATGTGAAATATACAACCTACACAATAACATATAACCCACACTTGTTCTAAGAATAAGAAAACATAACCTACACACGAAAAACATATAACCTACACACGTGTAGGATATGTGTATGTTTGTGTAGTTTATATAATTGTTGATGCCGAATTTAATATGTAAGTTATATGCTTTTTTGTATATTCTACGTTTTTATTGCTCAAAACAAGTGTAAGTTATATAATTTTATGTAGGTTGTATATTTATTGTTTATATTTAATGGACACATTTGTATGACATTTTTTTTTATTTATAAAAACTAAATTAGTGTTTTATCTTTTTAATTATTTTAGTTAAATTATATAGATATATTAATTAGAGAGAGATTTATTATGGTTATATTAGTTGTATTAATTGGAGAGAGTGTGTGCATTTATTGTTGCATTCATATCTTTTTCATTTATATTTAAACTTTTAAAACCTAAAATAAAACTAGTGGCTCGTATTCATTTCTCGCGGTAATTTCATTTCTATCTTGAACTTAAACCTATATATATATGCATACATATATATATATATATATATATAAGAATACTCATTTCTTAACTCATTTTCTTACCCTTCCATTTCGTAACTACAACATAAAAACCTTTAAAATTAACAATAATATACTCAATTATTGGGTAAAGTTAAAATATAAAGTTGACAAAAATGAAAAGTGTGAGAAAGATTTGTAACCACACAAAAAAACCCTTTAAAAATAAATTAAAAAAAATAATAAAAAATTTATAACTCAAAATATAAATAAAAAACTAACAAATTTAAAAAACTAAAATGTTTCTCCCGTCATTATTGTTAAAAAACGACAAAAAGACACAATAGATCGCAAAATATAACACAATGCCGAACAAAATATAACACAATGTAGAGTAATATGACACAATATCATGAAAAAAAGATAAAATCTATGACGGAAATAAACATAAAACACAATGATAAACAAAAAGAAACAATGATTTTTTTTCATTTACTATTGTGTCTTTTTTTTGTTTTTTTTTAGAACGAGAAAAACGATGGAAATATTTTTGTGTTTTTTAATTTTTTCATTTTTTATTAAATTTTGAGTTATGACTTTTTATTAATTTTTAAAAGTTTTTTTATATAACTACAAATTCTTTTATCTATTTCATTTTTATTTCCTTTGAATAGAATCACTTTATTTCTCAATTACTAGATAAGAAAAAGTTAAAATAATATTATTTGAAAAGAAGCTTAAAATATGATTCCTTAGCATAGACCAAGAATGGAAGATTCGAGGCGTTGCTAGATTCATTCACACACGTTTCCCCGCGTTTCCCGTTCTATGTTTCTTTCCAAACTGAAAAACAACCCATACCGTACCATACCCTCTCTCCATGTTTTTGCCGCCTTTGTTTACATTGTTTCCCGTTCAATAATTGATTTTTCTTTAAAAAAAAAACAAATAATAATAATAAATTATTTTCTCTTCTGGGTTACTGAAGATTCTGCTTCCTCCAAGTGGGTTTTGCTTCAATTTTGTTTTCGATCAACAAATTCTAAATCTTTATATCTATACTTTTGAAGCTGCACACCAACTGTTTTGACATATCGCTTTTGCATCATTGTTTGTTTCCTTGTGCCTGGAGTTTCTTGATTTCTGTACGTACATTAAGGTAACTGTTTATTCAACGATTTAGGTAAACATGTTGAATTGAAAATCTTTATGGCAAAGTTTAGTTTCTTTGTTGACTTTTTGAAGTTGCACACCAACTGTTTGACATAATGTTTCACAGAAATGTATATAAGAGTTTGTTAGCCCGTGATCGCCCGTTTGGGCTGGCTTGTCCCTTTCGAGGCTCGGCTCGGGTATTTGATCGAGCATATGATTATAATTAAGGATGCAAGAGTTTGCTTTTTTTGTTAATTTATTAGTGAATTATAAACCTAGTATAAACCTAGGAATTGTAGTTATGATCAAATTAATGTTTTTTCAAGTTCCTGTAATCCCTATATAAACCCGAGAACTTGCAATTTTCGAGTTAATGAGAATTACTAAGATCGAGATACGATCTAACCTGTGTTTCTGATTAACGAATTCTTCAGAATGGTTGTTTTAATTTTTCATGGGTTTTTTTTTTTTTTTCAGATTAACTGGTATTGATTTTTGAAGGTGAGAGAAAAACATTAATGACATAATGTTTCCAAGAATTCATGTAAATGATACAGAAAAAGGAGGCCCGCGCGCACCTCCAAGAAAGAAGATGGCGCTGTATGAACAACTTAGTCTGCCTTCAAAGAGATTCAGTAGTGAGGTAAAACTTAAAACAAAAACATAGAACTAACAACACATGTTATCAAGTTGCCTTTTAAATGTTTAAATCTAAGTGTTTGAGATGAGTTATTATCATAGCAGTGATGACTAGGTTTTATATTAGCTGATAAGTTCTGTAATGATCTTATGAATATAGGGGGGTGTGAGTGACAGGGGTTCGTTTGTTCCACATCCGCAAACGCCTTCGACGCGCGCAGCTGATGAAACTAATAATCAGAAAAAGAAACAGCATGACGACTTTATTGTCCCGAACTTTAATCATAGTGGGAATCATCAACACAAAGATAACAAAACATTCTCTCCCTACGATTTAGCTTATTCAAATTCTTTAACAAATGCTAAAAAAACTAGTGAAAGAAATACAACTCAACTGAAGGAAACAAGTGCTTCTTCAAGTTTTGGTCATAAAAATGTTTCAAATACTGATTCTGTCAGATTACTGTGTAATGAAAGCTCACGGGATCGTGTAATTGAATCTGTTGACCATAATATTAGGGCCGGAGCTGGTGTTTCTCCTGATGATGTTGTGGGAATGATTGGTCAAAAGCTTTTTTGGAAGGCGAGAAAAGCTATTATTAAGTAAGTGATTGTATTCTCTAACTATACATTAATGCACACACGTATATATGTCAATAGTAATCAAGCTTGTCACCTAGAGTATTTACTGTTATTTTAATATGTGTTTGCGTTGTTTGTAGTCAACAAAGAGTATTTGCTGTTCAAGTGTCTGAACTGCATAGATTAATAAAGGTAAACTGTTTTTACATAAACGTGGTTATATGAATATAGTCTTACAGTACCTGTCTAATATTTCTTAATTTTTACCCGCTCACCTTATGGTTCATCAGGTTCAAAGACTAATTGCAGGGTCACCCCAAGTAACGATTGATACCGTTGCATTTATGGGAAAACCTACTAAAGTTTCTCAAATACAAAAGATTCCTATTGATTATGTTCCGATATCGTCTGCAAATGCACCCGAAGTCAAACATTACCATGTAAAGCCAAAGGATGATAAGAGGAAATTCTCACTCTCAGCTGAAAAAGTTTTCGAGAAGGCGCCTCTTTCTTCAGTCCAAAACAGCTATGGGTCCACTTCAACAAGGTATCCGTTACCACCAGCAGACCCGAAAAAGGACCCGTGGAGTCAACAGCCCGGTCAACAATGGCTAATCCCTGTAATGTCACCATCTGAAGGACTTATCTACAAGCCGTACCCTGCACCTGGATACATGACCCCAGGCCCTGGACCTCCTCCTGGTAAGGCCTCTTTCGGTAACTGGTCAAAACGGGCTGGGTTGACCACCCGCAAACACTTCAGTCTGTTTTTATATAAATTGTTATGTTATTAACTAATAACGATTGCAAAGGTCATACGACTGATAACAGGTCAAAACGGGTTGGGTTGACTCGCAAACACTTTGTGTTTGCTTGTTATAAAGCTTTAATACGTTTACAAGATCACATTATTGATAACAGGTCATAACTTTGTAAACCATGGAGTTCCACCTTCCCAATGGGCCAACGGGTTCCAACCGCTGGTACATACACCCATGCATGGTTACTTCCCTCCTTATGGAACCACAGCAATTAGCCCATCCGGTGGTGAAAAAATGAACTCGAACCTGTTTAATTTGCAGTGTCAGAGCTCGCGTGAGGTTGGAACCGTGGTCAACTTTCATGAGTCAAACAATGAGGTGCAAGTCAGTACTGCAAGTTGTTCAAGTGGAACAAAAACTCGTGATGCCCTTGCTCTTTTCCCTACACGTCCTCCGTTTGAAGGCCCCTCAGAACCGACTCGGGCCATTAGAGTTGTGCCTCGTAACGCCAGATTGGCAACAGAGTTTGCAGGCAGGATTTTTAGGTCTTTACAAGAAGAGAGAAAGCAGCAGGATCCAGTTTAGATTGACTGTGGTACATGTGGTTGGGTGGGGGGATATAGATACAGGTGAAACTTGAAAGGGGTTGTCGTACACTCATATAGTCATTATAGAATTTGATTATTTTTTAGTTATAATTGTGGATGTGGGACTATTGACTTATCTTTTAAGGGCTAAATTGTATGCACACCTTCAAAAGGGGTCTTACTGAACTTAATTCTATATTTAGCCAAGTGTAGTCTCAAGGAGATAGTATTCATATAGATTTCACCAATTTCAAATGATTATAAATATAGGTGGTTGATAATTAAATAAGCAATAAGCTACGCCGCAACTCCCTATTAGAATGCAAAAACTAATTAAATTGAAAACAAAGCTTAATAACTTTAGAATTTCTGAACTTATTCAAACATGTATAAGGTATTTTAAAGTTATTCAAAAGATTCAAAAACCACTCATTTTAAAGTTAGAACCCAAAACTTCCCATTGAGAGGCAACAACTGCTAAGAGACAAGCCTATCTCATTGAACTTTCAATGCCAAATTATGCAATGATATAGGGTTTATATCAAGACAAAAGGTTGAAACTATCATTCAAATCAAAGTTAAATCATTCTGATAGTCAGGTCAGAGATTCGTAATATTCCGTTCGACTGCCTTGATAAGATTTGCATTGTTAGACCACTTTCACAGAGTTACTGCTGGTATGCAGCTTATCAATAACACAAGAATATTACACAAAAGATAAGATTTCCGGTTTGAAACATGCATAGCATAGCTACTCAGCAGAAGACATGCATATGTTTACCACATTTGGTCAAACAGGTACAAACATGAATACACAAAATAAAACAAAAAAGAAAAAAAAACTTACCTCAAATCCATGATATAATTACCAAGTTTGAATAAACCAGTCAAAGCAAATATCATTCATTCTTTTTACAAAAGTCAACTCCACTTCCCCTCTTCCTTTATCTCCCACAGATATATAGTTAAAAACCAACCAACCAACCAACATACCATAACAACTCACTCTTATTTGCTCATGAAACAAAACACAACCAACCTTAATTCCATCCATCACACATTTGTAGCATCAAAACTTCCACCACCCATTGTGTCTGTCCTCTTTCTCTCTCTCCAATTCTCCCCCCACATTTTCGCCTCCGCCACAGCCCGTTCCCGATCAAGGTCCCGATTCCTAGCCCGCCCCGTACTCCCGGGACTATTCTTCTGCGAATCCGTCTCATCCACCAACCCCCATTTCCGACCCGACCCCACACCATTATTACTGCTTTCACCATCCCCGGCATCAGAACGAGTGTTTATTGTTATTCTTCTGTAGTCCGGTGAGTTTTTGTAAGTAGAAGGCGACCCGTGCGCGCGTGGCTCACGCACGGACTCTTCAAGGTTGTCCAGACCACCATCACTAGGGTTCCTGCGGTCTGTGCGACTCCTGGGAGTACCTGACCCACTGCCTCGACCAGCTCGCTCGGTTCGGGCTGCTTCTGGGTCGTAGGTTTGAGAGGCTAAGTAGGTTAAAGCGGTCACGACATCACCAATAAGAGGCCGTGTGGCGGCCTGTTCTTGTAAACACATGGCTGCAACCGCAAGTGCTTGGTAAAGCCCTCGAACTGGATACCGACCTTGCAATAATGGGTCCGCCATTTTCGGGAATTTCCTCCGGTCTTTGAAAAGCGGCCGGGCCTACAAATTAAATATAAATAGGAAATACATATTTTAATGCAAAAAAACCTCATCGTCGTTTTATTCAAAATATTTCTCAAATAATCCAAAAAAACATTTTTTCAAGAAATAATATTTTGGGTCAACTTGAAAAATTAGACGTTTTATCCCGTAAATGGCCCCATCCGATATTTTCCCGCCTAAACGAGCCTGCTAATACATTTTTTTATCTAATATGTTAAATAAATATATATTTATATAATAATTGTGTAAAATTAAGATAAAATTAATTACTTACGAGTTATGAATATAGATTATGTTATATATAAAAACTATAATCAAAATTTATAAACATATATATTATATATAATTATTTTAAATGTATATTAATTAATTCATAATAAACGAGCCAAGCTCAAGGTCTTGTTAAGCTCAGGCTCAGCTCGTTTACACCCTCGTAACAAGTCATACATGTTATTTTTTACTTTGAAAAAAGGTATATTTACGATAAATAATATTTTGGGTCAACTACAAAAACCCATTTTTTGAGTTTTAACCCATTAACCACCCCACCCATTTCATTTTGCCACCTCCACATTATTAATATCAAATGCATTAGTAACTTACTTACCCATGCAACAAGATTTTGTTCACCGGGACCACGGGTATTATCAATGGCTTTGCGGCCCGTGATAAGTTCAAGAAAGACGACCCCAAAACTATAGACATCAGACTTCAAAGTGAGTTGACCGGTCATGGCATATTCGGGAGCACAGTAGCCGTATGTGCCCATAACTCGGGTAGAAACATGAGTTTTATCGCCTACGGGTCCCAGTTTTGCTAGGCCAAAATCCGAGAGTTTAGGGTGGAAGCCTTCATCGAGAAGAATGTTCGATGATTTTAAGTCTCGGTATATGACGGGAGGGTTTGCTTTGTCATGTAAATATTCCAAACCCTTGGCTGCACCCGCAGCTATTTTCATACGAGTGTTCCAGTCCAACGGTTCTTTATCTGCTGGAAGATCTAGAAAGTATAATAGAAGCAGCCAAATTTTAAGTTTTAATTAAATATTTCAACAGACAAAAGGATTATCAATATAAAAAAGTGACTGCAAGAAAAAGTGATGTCTATAATCGCCTAACAGACAAAGGATATAACAATAAGAACTTAAACTCAAAATCAGCTAAACAAACATCAGATAGTTACAATCACTGAGATTTATATAAAATTAGTCCGAATCACCATAAGTTACAATGTCATAAACCTAAAAAATAGCTCATATTGCAAACATGCCAATTTATGGAGTCAATTAACCAACTACTAACAAGAACAACAATGTACAGATCAACAAACTTAAATCAACGATCAACAAGTCAAGGTCAAAGGTGATGCTCGTTGTAAAAGTTCATTCCCGATAAGAGACACAAAGGCAGTGGCATGAATGCTAAAGCAGTGCAAAAGCAAAAGGCTCACAAAGAAAAGACAGATGATGGTGATGTTAAGAACATTCTTTTATAAGTGCAATGTTAAATTTGGGTGATGCAATCAAAGGGGTGTGTTTCTTTTATGCATTGTCATAAATATACACATTGTTATGAGTTTCTTTTATTCACAAATCTAAATCAGATCAAATGTTAATGCTACAACTGGAGGTTTTGCAAGTGAATCAGTTGAGTCCAGACAAAAGAAGCAGCCACACGGATATAAATACAATAATGTGGTGATTAACGACTTAAAAGCATACTTGTGTAAAAACTGTTAAATTTAGATAACAATGTCATGTCCTTTTGATAAAAACTTAATGAACCAGAAACAACAACTGTGTCTAACTATCAACTAAAAGGTGAAATAACACAAGCTTGGAGTCAAGTAACAATAACAAGAATAATGATGATGTATAAAACAAATTAAAATAATGAAGAAACAAATGAATCTGACCATGCAAATGATCTTCGAGTGATCCCAAAGGCATAAACTCATAAACAAGAAGGCGTTGGTCTCCATCTGCACAGTAACCTATTAAATTAACTAGATTCGGATGATGTAAGAGGCTTAGCATTAAAACCTCCACCAAAAACTCTCTATTCCCTTGAAGACCATTTCTATCAAGCTGTTTCACTGCAACTACCTGCAAATAACTTATTACACTGGCAATGCCAACTAACACTGACACGTAAAACATAACATACAGGGGAGTTTGGATACACATTTCAAACTGAAACTATGGACACATAGATTCACCTGTCCCGTGCTTTCCAAACGACCTTTGTAAACACACCCAAAACCGCCTTCTCCTAGCAAAGATTCGGGCCTAAAATTCTTGGTTGCTGCAGCAAGCTCACGAAAAGTAAACGTTTGCGCTGCAATGTTTGCTGGCTGTCCATCTTTTGCAACCACCTGCTCTTTCTTATGATCCAAACTAATCCGAGATGATTTCGATTTCCCTATACAAATTATGCAATTAAACACGTATCCACAGATCTCCAACTTACATTCTTGAACCACCACATTATTTTAACCCAATTCAAAATCTTGCAAATTTTAAAAAACATTCCATTCATCAAATCATGAATCTAAACAACACAACAGATCAAGATCGGAAATTGAAGTCACTAACCCTAAGAAATCACATAAAAGATCATAATGACTTGAACCACCACATTAATACAAAAGAACTCAAAATCATGCAAATTATCAAACACCCAATTCACCAAATCAAGAATCTAAACATCCCAGCAAATCAAGATTAAAAACTGAAGCCACTAACCCTACAAAATCACATTAAAGATCATAAATTGATGACTTGAACTGCCACATTATTTCAACCTAATTCAAAATCATGCAAATTATCAAACACACAATTCACCAAATCAAGAATCCAAGCAACCCAACAGATCAAGATTGGAAATTTAAGTCACCAACCCTACGAAATCACATAAAAGATCATAAATTGATGACATGAACCACCACATTACATCAAACCAATCCAATATCATGCAAATTATCAAACACCCAATTCATCAAATCAAGAATCCAAGCAACCCAACAGATCAAGATTACAAATTGAAGTCACTAACCCTAAAAAACCACATAAGAAATAGATGAATTATAATTACCTGAACTAACCCTAGTGACATGATGAGCAACTGAACCCTCTTTCCCATTATTATTATTATTACTGGACACTTGTTTGTTGACACCATTTGCATCTTTATCCGATGAACCAAAGCATGGAAGACAGCCACCCATGCCCAAGAACAAAAACCCACAAATGATTTGGTGGGTTTTGTGTAATTATGATTACACCCCTTTTGTTCTGTACATAGAAAATTATACACAGCTAAATTGGAGGCATGTAGTAGTGGGCGATCAACAGTTAAGTTGTTTGTTTCGGACCCGAAGAATAAGCAGATCAAGAAATGAAATTGAAAGAAAAAGAATAATAATAATAATAATAATAATAATAATAATAATATTGATTGGGGTTGAAATTGGAAGGTGGAATCAGGAAAAAGATTGGATTTTTGGGGAAAATTTTGGAGCGGTTAATATTATTATTAATATAATTAAATTACATTAGGTGTAGTAAAGATTATATTTTGGTGTAATGTTATTGTAATAGTAATAACGTGGTTTTGGTTGGGTTGGATATTATTATTCCGCCGAGCAAATTACGGGTTCCGGTGGTTCTTTGTGATTGGTGGTGGGTCCGGTTAAGATATGTGGTTTCACACCATACCTCCGTTTTTCTTTCACATAGGTTTGAAACCGGTTTTGACCCGATTAAAACTGTAGGTTCAGAACTAGAGGTGCATAAATTGGGATTTTTAAAATAGAGGTTTCGGGTTTGATCAACAAATCAAGAACCGGGTTGGATTGGAACTGGTTCTGAGTAAGGTCGGGATTGGCTGGGTGCTTATTACCTTTTGCCCGGGTCGGGTCCGGGTTGCTAGCGTGTAGAGGTGGAACTGGTATTAGTGGTTCCGATTTCTTTGAGGAACTAGAACCTAAATTGTACCCACATGCCACAGGTCGGTAGGGATGACAATAAAACTCAAACCCGATGCGAAAACCCGAATCCTGACAAAATGGGACGGGTAATAACCAACCCATTAGGGTTTGGGATGGGTTTGAGATTTGTAATATATCTGATTTCCCAATAGCATTTACCCGATGTACCAGACATAACCTTTTTTATATTATATATATATTTATAGATAGTATATTCCACATATATTACTTGTTTATAACAATTATTTGGGACATTTCAATTTTATGGTAGTCATTATTTGTAATTAATTAGTTATATTTTGTCAGAATTCAATAGAAGCCGATAGATTTTGAGTCGGCTATACCAGACGAGTATTTTATCAAAACCCGATAAGAATACCCGAAACCGATGGGTAATTACTCGATTAAAACCTGACGGGTTTGAGACGTGCTTTAATAATCGGGTATGGCTTTGGGAATACCTAAACCCGGCCCAAACCCAACTCATTGCCATTCCTACAAGTCAGGTAGGCCGGGTTCAATTCCATGTGTTGGTCCGGAACCGTGTTTTATGCGCAAGTATATTCGAACCTGATTTATAATCTTCACACTATAAACTAGTTCCAACATGGTTAACTCAAACCAACTTGGCATAAACTGGCCAAAACCCGAACATACCCCAACCAAAACCCGTGTCGGTCTCAACCCGTACTGATTTTCATTTTTTGTTGATCAATCCGAACCGGTTTGCTCTGGAACCGATTTGTGCACCCCCAAGTATAACCATGAAATTTAATTTATTTCATGTAAATAAAAATTTAATTATGAGAACTAATTGTTAGATGTTTATGATTAGGTTAGACATGTGCCCAGCAAAAGATTACGATAAGAAATAAGTTCAAATAAGAATCGAACATTAAACCACTGTTACGATAGAATCAATTAATGTTTGTTATCGTACCATTGTTTCAAGGTAACATGTGGAAGTTTAGTCATATGTTGGAAAATATACGGGACAACTTGATCATGAGTTTAGAATAAGTTTACTTACTTTTTAATAATTTTAGAAGTGATTAATATGTTATATATAGTTATAAAACTACTTTTCTTGTTTGTATCTTTTCTATCCATAAAAAATGCATGGTTTGGAAATTGTGACTTTGAAATATTTTCATTTGGCATAATCATGGTTACTTTTACATATTAAATGTTTTGTGTGAGTTTTATGGTGAGATTTTTAACCAAGTAATACGAAAAAGTTAATTGGTTATACTTATTTATATAATTATATAGACGATTTTTTCAGGTAAAGAAAGGATGTATAGATAATCGTAACTTTAATCTTTTAAACTGGTAGAGTAATAGACGTGGTTTTTCTTATGATGTAACAAATGATTATGATGTAACAAATGATATGGATTTATAACTAGGTATTATTGCTATAATTTTGTGTTTTTCGAAGCACCACCACCAGTCCACCACCTTCACACCTTAGATACACGCACTTGGATTTGTGCACACACTCAATGCAAACCATGCACATAAACACGCTTAGCAGATGCAAGACATTATTTCTAACGATTCAAATTTGTAAAGTCATACACATTTTGATTTACCAATATCACAATCAACACATATAAATAGGGAAAGGTTATCGTACCAATGAAATTAACGTGCTAAACAAGAGAATCAAGTAGAGTAATTATGTATACAAGTAGAGTAATTATCATAGAGTAATTACATAATTACTCTATGATAATTACTCTACTTGTCAACACATATAAATAGGGAAAGGTTATCGTACCAATGAAATTAACGTGCTAAACATGAGAATCAAGTAGAGTAATTATGTATACAAGTAGAGTAATTATCAAAGAGTAATTACATAATTACTCTATGATAATTACTCTACTTGCATACATAATTACTCTACTTGATTATCACGTTTAGCACGTTAATTTCATTTATATTTGATCCAAACCCCATATAAGTATATAACCACATGCGTCGCACTTACAGCCATATTTTCAAATAATCCAAATATACAAACGCACATATCACATGCATGAACACATTAATTATTCACATACCCAATAGCCCATACAAATTCAAAACACGCATATACCTTAACCTACATGTACAGTTGCACAAACAAAAGCCTAGGACATACATTTTTCAACGTTTGCTAGTTGTTGGTTTGTAAGTAAGTAACTCATAGACGAATAATCAACATATATAATAGCAAAATTTTTGACATTTTCATTTGAGTCAAGTACAGTTTGTATCTAACAAGACTCTCATTATCGATTTGATTTTCCGAAGTTTAAATTATTTCTAATACTGTAAAGATTGTTTTTTCATATAATATATTACTGGCGACGATATGACCATAATGAAACTTTATAAATTTTGAGGCGATAAATCATTGCATACCCTAAAAAATTAATTAGTTAGAATGATAATGATTTGATGACGCGCGTTATAAACAACATTCTAGAATATAATTAATTTTGATTTAAACATTAAATAAAAAGTTTAGTAAATATATGTTTTTGTTATCTGAAGAATGTCGACTAAGGTTGTCACGTCAATTTGTCATCATCTTGAAGTTAAGACGCGTACGAGTGGCTACAGATATATCCTCCTATGAAAATCAATACAGAGAAAGACGTTAGACTATCCCCATCAACAATCTCACATTATAAAATTAATTTCTCTCTCTTCAATCTACAAAATTTAACCCACTCCAATCTTTTACTCCCATTAACAACCCAATCTCATCCTTTTTTTATTAAATAAATTTAATTTATAATTAGTTTTGATTAACTATATAAATATAACTAAGTAATTGTATTTTTTTAATATAAAAAACTTTAAATACGATTGAAAACTAGTGGTTCAAATAAGATAATTCAATAATGGTTAAAACTAAAATTTTATATAAAAAATATGATTTTTTAAACAAACTCCATTTTTAACGAAATTTATGCCGGAATGCTCACAAAAAAAAACTAAGACTGTGTTTTTAGACTTTTTTTAAAAGTCAAATATAATAAGTTATAAAACAAAAACCAAAAAAGATATATAATTAATTGGTGAGAATAAAAAAGGAAAAAAAGAAAAAAAAATTACATCCACTCACATTGTGACATGTGATCACAAGTTGACCAAATTTGAGATTGCAATCTCATTTGGTCCACTGATCGAATTGGCTAATTAAATCCATTTTTCTTTTTTTTTAAAAAAGTATAAATTGTGGGTTTGCAATCTTGGATTGCTAATGGTTGTAGTCTTATAATTAATACAATGGATGGATAACGATTATATATATATATATATATATATATATATATATATATATATATATATATATATATTATTATTTCTTTGAATAGTAAGCATACGTTCGATTTGGATACAATTTGTTACTATTTAATAAGTTGTCAAATTACTAAACGGATTCAGTTACAATAGAGAGGCTGGTAAGCGGGTAACAAGCTGCGCCGCCACTCCCTTTTGAATGGCAAAACCGATCATACTGAAAACATAGTTATCTTCGGCGTCGTTGAGTTACTGTGCACGACCCGCTGAACTCTTTTTAAAAGCGTAACATCATCAGGAGCGAGATACCCAAATGTATCGAAAGCAAAAGGGATGAAGGCATGTTGATTTTCAGCACACGCCTTCTCGTGCTTAGTAATTTTTCCTACTTCTACCTTTAGCACTACCTGCCTAGCAACAAACCCGGTGTCTCTAAGCCCGACAAGAGGGGACACCCTAGTAAGGTTCACACAAGCATGCTTCCCCCCTCCCCCCGCCCATCCAAACACAAGAATGTCCGTTGGTCGGAGAGTGGACATTCCCTTCACGCGGATCCGACAAGAAATTCACAAGAGCTACTTTTTTTTTGCCGAGATTCCCGCCCGTTTTAACACATCACAAAGGACAACCCTGACCAAATTATGTCTATATTTAAACCCCGGGAGTTCTTTGTAGTGAATCGCGTGTTCACCAAAATTATCTAAACACAATATACGACAGACCGGGCATGGCTCATCAACTGGGAACATGGGGGATCATTAAACGATATTTAAGAATGGCTCGGTACTCCGCTGCTGACATGTGCTGGCCTAACCCTTCGATGGGATGACAGTCAAAAAGTCTTGAGCATGAGGAGCCTGAAAACATTCTAATACAGCTCTCTACCGAGAAGACAGTCCAAACTTTTCTCCCAAACTTTGGACGGTTTTACTATAAAGGGCACTCGCCAAAGCATTTTGGGCTTTAGGGGGGGGGGGGGTGCCCTTATTAGCGAACCGCCAAGATCAAAATCAGGAAATTGTTGTATATTAAATGTCTTATATGTACAGATGAAAAAATAAAATAAAATAAAAAGATGAAGAATGACCTTAAACCTGAGCCCTCTCTTCCCCTTACGTCGCCTCTACCACTCGACAACGAGAGTTTAATTGTTAGTTTTCCCCTTATTAAATATATAATAATATAAATGAGCCTTTTTTTTCCAAAATTATATTGTATAAACTAGTATTAACACTCGCCGCGTTGCGGCGGGTTAGAAACCATAAAGTTTTAATTAGAACTCACAAAGCATAATTTTAAGTGTTGATAAAAAAAAATTTCATTGTCCTAATGAGAGGGAAATGCTTTTGAACATCCATTGCTTTGAAATAGATAAAAGAGCAATTGTATTAAAGTAAACAAAGCACACTAAACGCATAAAAAACTCCACCCAAACCCATATCAAATAAGCCAAGGTCAAACAAAACATTCATCATATCTACCAATTGTGTTCTTGATGACCGTCGTTCAAGTCAATCAAAAACCTAATTAAACTACCTAGATAGGATAAGTGAGGTATCGTATCCATGAGGAGTATGTGGTCAATTCAATTCGTGTACAGACTTATTATTATGGAGTAACTGGTTTGTAGTGCTGATCACACAAGCAATTAAAGTGAATTTAGTGAACTAAATAACAAACAAGTGAACGAGTTTCAAGCAACTAACAAAGCAAATCACACCCGGGAATTCAAGTAAGCAACATACAGTTATCTCATGCAATCTAACAGATTAGTTAATGATTAACTAAAGAATGATCAATCAGACAAAACCTTAGACATCAACAATCACTTTACACACGACACTGGTTATCAAACAGTCATTGCCAGTGTGACTTAGTTAAGGGCAATTATATGGTTTATTGTATTCAATCTAATCAAACAATCATATGATCAATTATCTAGCAACTGGTAACAAATCGTTCAGACTAACGTAAACCTAAACTGATTGAACACGCAGAAATATCAAACATCAATAATCATAAATCAATAATTAATAATCATACAATATTGTTCTTAGTCACAAAAGAAAAACTATAAAGATTACAAACTATACATCCCGGGTGCGATTCTAGGAGATTAGACGAGCCTTGACATCGTTAAATCTTCGATACGGATGATATGGATCATGCGTGGGGTCGTGGCACGAGCTAGGATGGTGAAAATAGCCTCTTGGAGCTGCTGGAATCGCCTCTTGTTCGTCAAAACGGAGTTAGGGTTGTTTATGATGAAGAATAAGATTATAACCTAATTTTCCCGTCTGCACACCCAATCACGATAGGCGATGGGTCTTCACTGGTCCATCTCGTATCGCGATGGACCAGAAAGTCAACATATTTTTATATCCCATCGCGTATCACGATGGGCTGTGTCACCATCAAGCTTCATTAAACTTCCTCGTTTCGCGGGCTGGACATCCCGGGTCTTCATACCATGTCACAACAGGTCCAAATTATGTATTTTAACATCCGTGACCTGAAATCCAATAATACACGTATGAAGTATCGAAAGTTCTAGAATAAACGATTAAAACTAAATAATAAACGAACTAAAACAAATACAAATTAACCGACCATCACATCCCCACACTTATCTTTTGCTTGCCCTCAAGAAAACTCTAAAGCAAACATCGACCTCCATCATAAGTATGTAAATTATCGCCATTAATACTAGTAAGGTTTAAGGTCATACCCAGTTTCCCAGACTGACACTGTTTTTAGATTGACATCTCACAAATAAGGTTAAGTGCTATAATAAAAACAATAGAACCACCCATACAAGTGTACTTTGTTTCCGGTTAAGACACACATGCTCATACCCATCATAATATAACATCTCTCCTCTCGGTTTAATATCTGGACTAGCAAAAGATGTGCTAGTATCACTCCGCTCTCAGTATCACTGATAAGCAAATATTCATCCATAAAGCTGCTTTGACACAAATGCAAATCAAGAGGTCTTAAAAGGGTTGTAACGGGGCCAGGTGTATGGGGATGAAAGGGAAATATTTAAGTAGCTCAAACGATCCGACCCGGCTTATTACAAAACATCTAAATAAATGAAACTACTATAAAAACTGACTGACTTATTATAAAACCTCTAATTAAGAAAACTAACATACATACTGATTTTTTTAAACGAACTACTGAATACATAATTGAATATAAACAGGCATCTTTTTGGCTTTTTCCTTAATTTATTTATTTTTTAAGCATATAAACGTGATGCTTAATAATGGAACAAATACAAATACAAATACAAAAACAAAGACAAATACACTTACAAATAAACCTAGTAAGCCGGATCGTCTCGTAACATAATGTCGGGGTTAAACAACTGAAAAATAAGTCCAAGAAAGGTTTTCTAAGGGACCCAACCCCCCCGCCCCTCACATTACCCACGCTCATATGTATAATGTATGAGGCCCAACCCCCCAGTACCCACACTCTCGCTCATTCAGACGAGGCTTAACCTAATTGCCTCTATCACTTTTGCATTTTGCCAACTACGATCTCGTAATCCATGAAAATTGATGAAAGTACTCAAATGACATGTGTGTACTATATATTATATATATTTTGGTCAACTCACACACGTACCAGAGGAATGTGGTTGACGATATAAACATGTGTACATGTCTCCATGACTCGTTATCCCCGCCTAAACGACCCATTTTCAACTTCTTATTATGAAAACATTTGTGAGTAAGACTATTGAGAAGCTGAAAAACCAACCATGACCAGAAACCTATGACTTGGCATTAATGGCAATAACTAACAGTTAACAACTTTGGTTTATGAACACTCTTCAAGGTACTATCGGGCTAAAATGTTCAAATTTCCCCCATCCCCACACTTGAGGTTTACATTGTCCTCAATGTTAAAATAGTTAAATAATTAAAGAACATTTGGGGGACGGGGTTGAAATTGACTTTTTGACTGTTAAGCAATTTAAAAACTCGGGGCTCAAATGTGACAGTTCTACTAGCAATTATACAATTACACTTTTAACATTTTAACTAAGAAAACAAAATAAATTATGAAACTGAAATCACCTGATATCAACGAGACTGGAAAAGGACCAGTCGGCTCGCGAACACTCATAAACACTCGTATACTCTCGTCTTGACCAAGTACCAAACTGACAACCGAACCTGCAAAATCTTGAGACGTGTAGAAGCAAGCTTCTCACAAGTGTAAGACATAGGTCTTTTACGAGTTATGAAAATGATTTTCTGTTACTTTAATTAAAACAATTACTAAGCCAAATTAAGTCGTTTCATAATAAATTTAAGTAAACAAGTTAAAACGTTAAAAGACCTAACTCACTTTCGTAGGAATCACGATTGCATTTAGCATATGCAACAAGCCCTGTAAACCTCCCGGTAGCTCGGGAGGACGAGTGGGGTCTCGTGAGGGTTTATAGTGAACTACACCCACAAAGTTTGGTTACAACAAAATATACAAATAAATTAAACACAACCGCAATCAAAAGATCTATAAACATATACACCCCACCGGTTACCTAAACAGTATTCCCAAATAATATAATATTAATATAATACAGACCACGGGAATAAAAAAAAATAAAGTAAAAAGGTAACCAAAAGACTACTGTGCTGGCGGATCGTCATCTGCATCATCCCGTAAGTCCACAGGCTGCTCCACTGTGATAATCAATGACTGCGGGAGCGGTACTTGCGAGGAGACAATAACAAACCAAAATACTCATCATGGCGGGCCAGATGGGCCCGCGTATCCTGCCTATGTGCTCGGGCCTCCTCCATCTCGGCCCGAACCTCCTGTCGATGTGCCCGAGCCTCCTCTATCTCGGCCCGAGCCTCCTCCAACATTTGCTGTTGCTGCTGATATAACATGTGCAGTGTAACATGTAACATCGAGAAAATTTCGTGTTCAAAATGTAAAATTGCCAATTTCTAAACCTTAGGGTTTAAAACAAAAATTCTGTTTTCCTGTCCTTTCGCGATACGCGACGGGACAAAGGACAAGCCCATCGCGTATCGCGATGGGGCTTAGTCAAAGCTTCTGGAAGAGGTCAACAGTGATAGGCGATCGCTGTTGAATCCAACGTCATCGCGTATCTACGCGATGACGTGGCCTGACAGTTCGTGACACGTGTACCACGTGGCACACGATGGCACCGTCTGCCGCCACGTGTCACCATGTGGCAACATGTTCGCCACGTGTCGTCACGCGGCACAACGCCTGCCACGTGTCCCCACGTGGCAGGTCTACATGGTGACTGGCTGAGCCTACATCGCGATACGCGATAGGTTTGGCCAGGAGGCTATCGCGTATCGCGATAGGCTCCAAAATTTGCCTATAAATAGAAGGCCACGAGTTCAGCTGATCTCACACCAAAACACACATACAAATCATCTCTCTAGCCTCTCTCTAGAATATATAAACCATACCCTTGATCCGTCTCAAAAAGCGTGCTCGATTTCCTCGTTTTGTGTGTTCGTTTCCTCGGAGTTCGTACCACCCTCAACCCACATACGACCAAGGAATGTGTTGTTCTCGAAAGGCGTGTCATCAATTCTCAAAGATTGATGTTGTCATTGGCGTGCCCAAAGGTGATCGAGAAAGAGAAGCGGCGTTGGAGTGCTGCTCAAGTTCTAAGATTTCTAAACGCCAACAAGGTTAGGCGTAATGACAAATGAATATAATATAATATTATATTAAAGGCTTAAGCCTTAAGTCGAGGTTATACTCGATACATCGATAAAAGAAATACAAACATAACAAAGAAATGAATAAAAGAATGAATTGTAAATACGTATATATGTGTGTAAGTATATATGTATATTCTTTGTTATCAAAAGTATTATTTAAGTAATAATGAGTATTATTAAATAATAAAGAAAAGATTACGTTTCTTAGAGAAGAAGAAACGTCAGGTTTTTTATATAAACTAAAGGTTTATAATTTACTTTTAAACTAAAGGTTTTCAAGTAAAAGGAATCTATGAACTAAAGGTTCATCGAGGTAGAGATATAAAATAAGACTAAAGGTCTTAAGCCGGATTGTATATCCGACTAACAAATGGTTATACTCGTATTATAGGTGCGAGATAGCAAGGGAAAGACCCTCGAACAGTGTTTGAAGCCGATCCCAAAGCAATAAGGTGGATACGCCCCCAAACTTTTATTAACTTATTTTCAAACGAGTCAAACATGTTATATGAAAATTGTTTACAAGGAACTACGTGTTCCTAAAACCTTTATAAATGAAAGTATAAACCTAGCCCTCAGGATGTGGTATACGTATGTCTGGATCCTTACATATGTCACACCCCGAAAATCTTAACTTAACACAGCGGAAGTCTTAAGCCGTTCGGGTTATGACAGATGCCGATAGCCAACAATAATAGATAATGAATAATAAAAGCATCATCTTTTATTATAAGAAAATATTTTACAAAATCAGAGTTTATTACACGTGCTAATGCACGGTTTACAATACTTCACTTTCGTTCAAACATCCCACGCTCTCATTTCCATGCCACCTCGAAATCTTCACTTACCTGAAAAGCATATTTAAATAATATTTGGGTCAACACGAAAACATGAGTTATTCCCGAGAAAAACTTATCATATAAATATAAACAACTCATATATAAACAACACATGAATATAATGGTGTACGGCCATTATACTCCCAACAATACCGATCTATACACGGTACAACACAATAACGAAACCCGCATTTTACCTTTAAGCACAAAAATTGTTAGTTGTAAACTAGCTAAGAGTACAACGCGTGTATGACTACCAATTTGATAACTAGAAACGTTCCATACTCAAAATATTCCCACTTTTAACCCAACGCGAATGGAAGTGGGGGGCGTCACCCCGATAGATCTACCAACATTTCTGTGCCCTCAATTCGGTTAACAGTTATTTAACCAAATTGATTCATCCCACAATAACGACAATTTGTAAAGTATAATGCGCTTTCAAATCAGATATATAAATACGAATATAGATATACAATATGCTTTTCGGAGGAAGAACTCACCTTTGAATCCGGTGTTCGTGAAAATGCTCGTGTCCTATATTATTACACGTTCGTTAATTTTAAGTTCGGGTTTGACCAATAATTGGTTTACTATATATACATATATATATATATATATATATATATATATATATATATATATATATATATATATTCTTATTCTAAAAATCCATACAAGCATACAACACATAAAGTTTGCTATTTAATTATATAAATACATACTTAAAAATATAAACAAGTAGTAATCAACAAATAATTGTTTTATATAATAATTTATATTAATTATTAAAATTTATAAAATTTAAGTTATTACCTTTATTTGTTGGAGTGTTTTGGAAAATTTAAGTTATTATTTTATTGAATTTTGACTCTATTTTAGTCGGTTTGGTCGGTTTTGCCGGTTTCTTCGGTTTTGAACTTAAAAACGAACCGGTTGTCATTTTATGAAAACTTTTAGTTTTAAATTATCAAAAACACTTTTTATATAGTTTCTAGTCAAGTTTTATTAGTTTTTCAATAAAAAAAATGTTATGGTTTTTATTTTATTGCCAATTTCTTAAAAAGCCAATTTTTGACATTTTAGTGTCGGTTTTCGCTACACGAACCGGGTTGGTTAAAGTTTTGCTATTCTTGACTTTTCTTATACTTTAACTTATGTTAAATATAAGAATATTATGACTTTAGGAGCTGTTTTAATTCAGTTCCAAAAATTCATGTCGGTTCACTTTAAAAGTCGAACTTTCCGACCGTTTAAAGTCACCGACAAGCTATTTAAGTCACAATGTCAAAACCAAACCATTTGGTACAGCAAATATACATATAATAACAATTAATATATTATCCTACCCATGTTTGATTATATAGCACCAAGTATGCACACAAAACAATTCTTTTTTCTACACATACTCAAACCTTAAATTAAGTTTTCAACTACACCATGAACATGTTATTTCTATAGTATCTACAAGGTGTTTATGTACCAAAATTTCCAGATCTTAATAACCCATATTAACCTCTTATTTCATCCCATTATCATCTTTTAAACAAACACATTCTTGATTCTTTAACAACAAAGTTTCTATTACTAGTAAGTAGCAATTTTTAATAACCTTATTATCATACCAACAATCTTTACAATAGAGTTTACTAAAGTAATCCTAACCACAAGTCATTAATCATCCACACAAGATTATGTTCACTTATCAAATCATCTTGCAAAACATCTTGTACAATTTACAAAGTTTCTTTTATTAGTAAGTTTAACACAAACTTGTTTATCTAAGTTATCATGTTTCATGCATCCTAGTACTTCTAGTAGATTTTATTCTTTTCCATATGTCCCATTCAATCACTTAGTTTGTCATTTTCAATCCATATAAAAATCAATACAAGACAAGTATGAGCTTTATGATCAAAAATCAAATTTTTGTATTACTTGTATGTGTAAGTAACTTTCCAACAAAAATCAAATCTCTACACTTTTGTCAACCCTTTTCCAAGATCCTTTTTACCTTTTCAAAACCATTATTATTATTACTTACAACTTTTCAAGTAATCTTTAATAAATCAACCAAGTGGGTTTTCAAAATTATCACTTATTTTTAACCATTTTAACATTTAATCAAGTTAACAAGCTCAATCCAACACCCAAAATCAAAACTCACGGCCAAAGGTGGGTGTTTTTACCCATAATCCATTTTTAATCTTTGGCCATTTACACATTTACTCCCATTATTAAAACAATGCTTAAACCTATTTAAACAAACTCAAGTAACATTATTATGGACAATCTATACAAGCTAATATGCAACCAATATAAGTCCTATAATCAACAAAACCCATCTTATACATTCACATGCAAACTCACGGGTCACACACATGCATGCATACATCCATATTATACTTGCATGTATATTATCAAACATACTAAAATCAAGCTTTAAACATCAAATAGTAACTAATATACACAAATCTTGAAGTGGGTTACCTTGGATTTTCGGATTTGGTGCCTAAGGAGGTGATAATGTGGCCATAAGTTAGTTTATGACTCTTCTTTAGCTTCTTAAAATCCTATTTTGCTTTAGCTTCCATCAAGAACTCTTGATCTTCAACAATGGTGGGTATGGTGATTTTGAAATAGTGAGATGGTGGAATGATGGTGGTGATATACGTATATGGAGAGAGAGAGAGAGGAGTATAGGATTGATGAATTGTATCATAGGGTGTTGTGTTGGAGTGTTATAGTTCTTACAAGTAACCTAGTAATCATTAGGTGTTTTTGAATAAAATAATGCAAGTGGGTTGGGGTTTGTGTGAGGGTGGGTCGGCTGGAACAAAGGGGGAAGTGGAAGAGTTTGGTGGTTAATAATATTATATGCGGTATTGTTCAGGTGTTAAGGTTTAACGTATCTCGTAATTTATCTAGCCAAACGACTTCCGTTTCTAATAATTTTTATCAGACTTTGAGCGAAATTAGATTACAGTCAATGTCTGCCTAAAAACATATTATTTTGAGAAACTTGATATCGGGTCCATACGGTGTCCCATACTGGCTTTCGGTTACTTATTTTCCAATTTTCGCGATTCGAACCTTCTAAAATTAAGTTTATATACTATCTCTAATATCCTAACATAAAATTTAATTTTTTGAAGTCATCTTGACATGTTTATGAATTTATCTGTTTCGAGTTGTTACCCGGTGTCAATCTGTACAGTGTCAGCTACATGACAAAATTGAACTTTTTCGGGTTCCATATTTTAAAACTCAACTAAAATAAAAAACTTTAGCTAAAAATATTATTCCTATGTATTTATTTTACTAATAATTAAGCGATTACGGTTAAGATAATTACCAGATTAGTCTAATTTTTGGCGGTTGTCACATTCACCCATCCTTTTAGAAATTTCATCCCGAAATTTAGGATGTAATATTGGTTTCGGTTTCTAATGGGAAGAGGTGAGGGTATTTCTCCTTCATTTGATCCTGTCGTTCCCACGTGAACTCGGGACCAAGTCTTGAATTCCAGCGGACTTTGACTTGCTTAATCCTGTTACGTCTTAGCTTCTGAATTTTCCAGTCCATGACTTCAACAGGTTCTTCTACAAATCGAAGCTTATCATCAACTCTTATGTCTTCAATGGGAACAATTAGTGATTCGTCAGATAGACATTTCTTTAGGTTGGATACGTGAAACACGTGGTGTATTACACTGAGCTCCGAAGGTAGGTCGAGTCAATAGGCTACCGGCCCTACTCGTTCGGTGATTTTGAATGGTCCAACGTATCGGGGACTTAGCTTTCCTCTTTTACCGAATCTGACTGTGCCTTTCCAAGGCGATACCTTTAATAACACTTGGTCTTCTACTTGGAATTCCAACGGTCTCCTGCGATTATCCGTGTAACTTTTCTGTCTGTCGGCTGCAGCTTTTAACCTGTCCTTGATCTGAAAGACCCTGTCGGTGGTTTCTTGGAAAATTTCAAGTCCTGTAAGTTGTTTTTCTCCGACTTCTGCCCAACACAAAGGGGATCGACATTTTCTTCCGTATAAAGCTTCAAACGGTGCAACTTTAATACTGGAGTGATAACTGTTATTATAGGAGAATTCAGCTAAATGCAGATAAGTATCCCAACTACTTCCGAAATCAATGATACAGGCTCGCAGCATGTCTTCCAATGTTTGGATAGTTCTCTCGCTTTGACCATCTGTCTGGGGGTGATAGGAGGTGCTCATGTCTAAGCGAGTTCCTAGGGATTCATGAAGAGATTGCCAAAAACGAGAAACAAAGCGACCATCTCTGTCAGAAATGATTGAGACAGGTATGCCATGTTTGGCTACGATCTTTTTCAGATAAAGTTGAGTTAACTTTTCCATTCTGTCTTTTTCTCTAATGGGTATAAAATGAGCGGATTTAGTTAATCTATCCACAATTACCCAAATTGCATCATGACTTCACGGTGTAACTGGTAGTTTGGTTATGAAGTCCATAGTAATATTATCCCATTTCCACTGCGGGACCTCTGGTTGGTGCAGTAATCCAGGCGGTCTTCTATGCTCAGCTTTTACTTTGGAACATGTCAGGCACTTGTTGACATAAACGGCTATGTCTCTTTTCAAGTTAGGCCACCAATAATGTTCTTGGAGATCCTTGTACATCTTGGTTGATCCTGGTTGGATTGAATATCCAGACTTATGCGCTTCGTCTAGAACAAGATTACGCAGATTTCCATAGAGTGGTACCCAAACTCGATCAAGTAGATATAGTGTCCCATCAGACTTTGTAACAAATTCATTTTCAAGTCCTCGCAATTTCTCAAACCTTATGTTTCGCGGATTCAAAGCTTCACGTTGTGCATCACGAATTTGAGTAGTGAGACTCGTTTGAATCGTTAATCCTAATGCACGAACACGTAAAAGCTTTTCTCTTTCCTTTCGACTCAATGCATCAGCCACAACATTCGCTTTACCTCAGTGGTAACGAATATCACAGTCGTAATCATTGAGCAATTCTACCCATCGACGCTGCCTCATATTTAACTCTTTCTGATCAAAGATATGCTGGAGACTCTTGTGATCAGTAAATATTGTACATTTGGTTCCATACAGATAATGTCTCCAAATCTTAAGAGCAAACACAACAGCTCCCAATTCCAAATCATGCGTCGCGTGGTTTTTTTCATGCACCTTGAGTTGTCTTGATGCGTATGCTATCACCTTGTCGCGTTGCATAAGCACACAACCAAGACCTAAGAGAGACGCATCACAATATACTACAAATCCATACGTTCCTTCTGGTAAGGACAGGATAGGCGCGCTACACAACTTCTGTTTTAAAATCCGGAAAGCTTCTTCTTGATCTTCGGTCCAATTATACTTCCTTTCTTTCTAGGTTAATAGCGTCAAAGGTTGAGCTATTTTAGAGAAATTCTTGATGAATCTCCAGTAATACCCAGCAAGACCTAAAAATTGACGCACTTCGGTAGGTGACTTTGGTGTCTCCCAATTTTTGATTGCTTCAATTTTTGAGGGGTCTACGTGTATACCTTGTTCATTAATCACGTGTCCAAGGAAGCGTACTTCTCTCGTCCAGAATTCACACTTTGAGAATTTAGCATATAACTTCTCATCTTGTAGCAATTCTAGAATCAGCTTCAGATGCTGCTCGTGTTCCTTCTTAGTTCATGAGTAAATGAGTATATCATCGATGAATACTATCACGAATATATCCAAATATGGCTTACAAACTCTATTCATGAGGTCCATAAACACTGCGGGTGCGTTTCTCAGACCAAAAGTCATGGCTAAGAATTCATAATGGCCATATCGGGTTCGGAACGCGGTTTTGTGAACATCTTCTTCAGCAACTCGCAGTTGGTGATATCCAGATCGCAAATCTATCTTTGAATAGTAACTGGATCCTTGTAATTGATTAAAAAAGTAATCAATTCTCGGTAAGGGGTACCGATTCTTAATGGTCAGTTTGTTCAATTCGCGATAATCGATACACATTCTAAATGAGCCGTCTTTCTTCTTCACAAAAAGAACCGGTGCTCCCCACGGGGAAAAACTAGGTCTAATGAATCCATTATCTAACAGTTCTTGGAGTTGGTTCGATAGTTCTTGCATTTCCGACGATGC
Organism: Bidens hawaiensis; assembly: GCF_021521415.1. Taxonomy (NCBI): domain Eukaryota; kingdom Viridiplantae; phylum Streptophyta; class Magnoliopsida; order Asterales; family Asteraceae; genus Bidens; species Bidens hawaiensis. Next base: position 61,240 of record NW_027500646.1, read on the forward strand.
CAGTCTATACGGAGATCGGGCTATCGGTGCTGCATCTTGAACTAAATCGATTCTGAACTCAACTTGCCTTGGTGGAGGTAATCCAGGTAAATATTCAGGAAAAACTTCAGGGTAATCTCTTACGATAGGAATGTCCTCAATCTTTTTCCCTTCAACTTCCGTATCCACAACATTTACCAAAAATGCTGGATAACCCTTGCGTAACATTTTGCGTGTCTTCATAATACTGGTAAGCTTAAGTTCTGAGTTACCTTTCTCTCCTTGAATAGTCAATGTTTCACCGCTTGGGAGTGGTAAGCGAATCAACTTTTCTGAGCACACTATTTCGGCTTGATTCTTGGATAACCATTCCATTCCCACAACGACATCAAAACTACCTAACTCGACAGGTAACAAATCGATACTGAACGTATGGTTTGCTAAGAGGATACTACAGTTTCGCATGACTTTACTGGTTTCAATCGTTTTCCTGTTAGCTAATTCTATAGAATATTTGGTATCTAACTTATTGGGCTCTATACCAAGGAAGGGTTCAAATTGTTTGGAAACGAAACTTAAATCGGCTCCGGTATAGAATAATACATAAGCGTAGTGTCTATTAATAAGGAACATACCGTTAACTACTGAGGAGTCTTTCCTGGCTTTCTTCGCATTTATCTCAAAGGCTCTACCTTTCACGTTCTGATTTATGAGCTTCGGACAATCCTTTCGATAGTGTCCCATGTTTCCACACTCGAAGCATCCGGTATTCGGTTTTTCTGAACCGGACGGAGAGTCCTTACTGAAACAGTACTGAGTCTGGTGTCCAAATCGATTACACTTCTGACATTTCCAACATTCCCCATTGTGACTCTTTCCACACCTGTTACAAGTGGATTCCTGTGCTGATCCTCTTGCGCTTGCTGCAAACATTCTTCCTGCTCCTTGGTTTCGTTTGAACCGTCCTCCTGAGTTACCATTCCACTTCCGCTTGATTTCTCCGGTTTTCTGATTTTCGGTAACTGTTTTTCGTTCAGGTTCGACGGTTTTCGCTTTCTTACCGGAGTCTTTCAAAGTTCCCATACGAACTGCATTATCAGTTAAAGATTTTGCCAGATCTCGGGCTGACTGGATAGTGGTTGGTTTGGAGGAGGTAACCATTCCTCGGATCTCGGAGCTAAGCCCCAAATGTACCTCTCGATTCTTGCATATTCAGGCGTAACCAGTCGGGGTACCAGCCGAGCCAATGCGTTAAATCGGGAAGTATACCCTCCAATGTCAGCACCTTCCATCTTTAACTGCCAGAATTCATATTCGATTTTTTGAAGTTCGTTTCGGGGACAATACTCTTTTAACAACATTTCCTTTAATTCTTCCCAGGTTAGACGGTAAGCGGCATCTTCTCCAAGATTTTGAATTATGGAGTTCCACCATTCGAGTGCCTCATCACGGAATGAACATACTCCGTACTTTATCCGTTCGAGAGGAGTGCAATCACTGATTTTCATTACAGAATCCATCTTCTCGATCCATCGGATAATTTCCAAAGGTCCTTCGGCACCGGTAAATTCTCTCGGTCCGCAACCTTGGAAAGTTTTATATAAGCACCCGCGTACCGTACTACCCGAGGGGTTTTCGTTTGGATTTTCGGTTCTAGGTGCTTCTCCATTTGAAGTATTAGTTGTATTTAGGGGGTTTTGGCTTGCGTTGCGGTTAGCCTCATGTTGCTCGAGTTCCGTATTTACATGTTGAGCGATTAGTTGAGCTAACTCGTCTTGAGAGGAAGGTAATCCGGTTGCTTGATTATTTGTTGCTCGTCTTGTTTTTTGTGCCATGTTCTTTTTAGAAAAAGAATATAATTTTTGTTAGTTTTGGAAAAATGATGTTTTTCTAAATTTTAAGGAATTGAATAGCATCATTAATAATACAAACATAAATATAATCATCAAAGAGTGGGATTTTATATTATACCAAAATACTACCAAAATTAGGTGTACCTACTTACACCTTAATAACCCACCATAATTTTTAGTTTCTACCAAGTTTACCACAACCACACAAAAGACAACATGTTCAAAGTTAAATTACATAACAACTACCATAATAGACATACTACCCAAAACATATTACTTGAGAGCTATGTCTAATGAAGGCTCATCAAGTAACCCACACATGGCTCTATCATGCCATTTCTCATCTCAAGGATTCCCACTCTGGCTTCTGTCAGCAATCCCAGATGCCTCAACTCGTTCACAAACTGGTGCAACACGTCACGTGTTTGGTTGTCGAGGCCTTGCTTATGCTCAATAGCAAGGACGCGGTTTACCATGTAGTGAACAATGTTCAATAGCAAGGACTCGGTTTTGAACTTAAAAACGAACCGGTTGTCATTTTATGAAAACTTTTAGTTTTAAATTATCAAAAACACTTTTTATATAGTTTCTAGTCAAGTTTTATTAGTTTTTCAATAAAAAAATGTTATGGTTTTTATTTTGTTGCCAATTTCTTAAAAAGCCAATTTTTGACGTTTTCGTGTCGGTTTTCGCGACACGAACCGGGTTGGTTAAAGTTTTGCTATTCTTGACTTTTCTTATACTTTAACTTATGTTAAATATAAGAATATTATGACTTTAGGAGCTGTTTTAATTCAGTTCCAAAAATTCATGTCGGTTCACTTTAAAAGTCGAACTTTCCGACCGTTTAAAGTCACCGACAAGCTATTTAAGTCACAATGTCAAAACCAAACCATTTGGTACAGCAAATATACATATAATAACAAGTAATATATTATCCTACCCATGTTTGATTATATAGCACCAAGTATGCACACAAAACAATTCTTTTTTCTACACATACTCAAACCTTAACTTAAGTTTTCAACTACACCATGAACATGTTATTTCTATAGTCTCTACAAGGTGTTTATGTACCAAAATTTCCAGATCTTAATAACCCATATTAACCTCTTATTTCATCCCATTATCATCTTTTAAACAAACACATTCTTGATTCTTTAACAACAAAGTTTCTATTACTAGTAAGTAGCAATTTTTAATAACCTTATTATCCTACCAACAATCTTTACAATAGAGTTTATTAAAGTAATCCTAACCACAAGTCTTTAATCATCCACACAAGATTATGTTTCACTTATCAAATCATCTTGCAAAACATCTTGTACAATTTACAAAGTTTCTTTTATTAGTAAGTTTAACACAAACTTGTTTATCTAAGTTATCATGTTTCATGCATCCTAGTACTTCTAGTAGATTTTATTCTTTTCCATATGTCCCATTCAATCACTTAGTTTGTCATTTTCAATCCATATAAAAATCAATACAAGACAAGTATGAGCTTTATGATCAAAAATCAAATTTTTGTATTACTTGCATGTGTAAGTAACTTTCCAACAAAAATCAAATCTCTACACTTTTGTCAACCCTTTTCCAAGATCCTTTTTACCTTTTCAAAACCATTATTATTATTACTTACAACTTTTCAAGTAATCTTTAATAAATCAATCAAGTGGGTTTTCAAAATTATCACTTATTTTTAACCATTTTAACATTTAATCAAGTTAACAAGCTCAATCCAACACCCAAAATCAAAACTCACGGCCAAAGGTGGGTGTTTTTACCCATAATCCATCTTTAATCTTTGGCCATTTACACATTTACTTCCATTATTAAAACAATGCTTAAACCTATTTAAACAAACTCAAGTAACATTATTATGGACAATCTATACAAGCTAATATGCAACCAATATAAGTCCTATAATCAACAAAACCCATCTTATACATTCACATGCAAACTCACGGGTCGCACACATGCTGCATACATCCATATTATACTTGCATGTATATTATCAAACATACTAAAATCAAGCTTTAAACATCAAATAGTAACTAATATACACAAATCTTGAAGTGGGTTACATTGGATTTTCGGATTTGGTGCCTAAGGAGGTGATAATGTGGCCTTAAGTTAGTTTATGACTTTTCTTTAGCTTCTTAAAATCCTATTTTGCTTAAGCTTCCATCAAGAACTCTTAATCTTCAACAATGGTGGGTATGGTGATTTTGAAATAGTGAGATGGTGGAATGATGGTGGTGATATACGTATATATGGAGAGAGAGAGATGAGTATAGGATTGATGAATTGTATCCTAGGGTGTTGTGTTGGAATGTTATATTTCTTACAAGTAACCTAGTAATCATTAGGTGTTTTTGAATAAAATAATGCAAGTGGGTTGGGGTTTGTGTGAGGGTGGGTCGGCTGGAACAAAGGGGGAAGTGGAAGAGTTTGGTGGTTAATAATATTATATGCGGTATTGTTCAGGTGTTAAGGTTTAACGTATCTCGTAATTTATCTAGCCAAACGACTTCCGTTTCTAATAATTTTTATCAGACTTTGAGCGAAATTAGATTACAGTCAATGTCTTCCTAAAAACATATTATTTTGAGAAACTTGATATCTTGTCCATACGGTGTCCTATACTGGCTTTCGGTTACTTATTTTCTAATTTTCGCGATTCGAACCTTCTAAAATTAAGTTTATATACTATCTCTAATATCCTAACATAAAATTTAATTTTTTGAGGTCATCTTGACATGTTTATTAATTTATCTGTTTCGAGTCGTTACCCGGTGTCAATCTGTACAGTGTCAGCTACACGACAAAATTGAACTTTTTCGGGTTTCATATTTTAAAACTCAACTAAAATAAAAAACTTTAGCTAAAAATATTATTCCTATGTATTTATTTTACTAATAATTACGTGATTATGGTTAAGATAATTACCAGATTAGTCTAATTTTTGGTGGTTGTCACAACATTGGTGGTACTACGCGATGGGCACATTGCACCACACTGATCGTAGGACGCTTTCCCGCGAGAAGTACGATCTTTGTGTAAATTTACGGGTACTTAACTAAGTCGAACGCTGCGGTGTTTGCTGAGGTGACCTAGATTAGAGACTTGAATTTATAAATGTGTTATTTAACTTTGTTATTCCTAAGTCACGTTGGGCCGAGGCAGGCGTAGCCTCGAGAGGTAATAAAGTAAAAGAAAATATTTTTGCGTCAGCGTGTTCACCAGCATTCGTTGCTGACGTATTTTATTTACATTTTGCAGGTGAACAAGTTTAGCACCTGGAGTATCGAAGTGATACCTATATCCGATGGCTCGGATTTTATTTTGTATAAACTTAAATATATATTGGTGGTTTTGTAATGATAAAACAAATAATCTTTTGAACTTAACGGGAATCTTTTAAAGTCCCGACTTTTGTTTATGTATATATTTACAACTTTAATCCACAAGTTTTACAAGTCTTCCGCTAATATGACGTAACTCTGATTTATTTACACTTGTGGTACCAACTATTGGTCACACTCCTAGGCCGTGTTTTGGGGTGTGACAAGGTTGGTATCAGAGCCATCGATCTTAGCGAATTGGGTATCATAAAACAATACCCAAGCTTCGATCCAAGTATAGGAAATAATTGATTATTTGTTTTAGGGATAAGATAGGCTGGTAACCTTTTCTTTCCCTCCACATTCTAAACCACCCATAATGTAGATGTCGTTCAAAAACTTGATGGAGAACTATGTATGAAAGGCAAAAGAGGCCGGAATCGCCGAACCTTACCCTGAGGATAACATGAGTGATGGTTATTATGAGGCTTATTTTGATCAAGATGTAGAGCATGACTTAACCAAACCTGTGTATTACCCCGGAAGTAGACACTATCCAATAAACGTTCCCGATAGTCCACTAAGGCACTCAAGCTACCATCCACCAACCATACCTATGTACCAATCCTCTGAAGTACCAACGTACCATCCCACGGATATTCCCACATACCAACGATCACAAGTGCCGCAATACTACCCAACCGGATACCTACCATATCCACACCCGTCCTATGCCTTCCTCTCAAACCGACCAATAAAGGAAGAACCAAGATCCCCATCCTCCGATTGGATGCAGTGCTACTCCGATCAACGAAGGTGGCATACCGGAAGCTCCACTTTCAACGAAGTCAACTCACAACCCAACAATGGAGAAGGTCCGTCCCGCAAGCCCAAGATGAGGGTAATGATGCCCTACGAAAGCTTCAAAATGCCCCCAATAATCAACGAGACCACCCAGCATATGGAGGAGGATGAACCTGAAGAGGAAGAAGAACCTATGGAAGAAGAGGAGCCCGAAGAAGAGGAGGCCCTGAGGAAGAGTTCGAGGAAGAACCGGAAGAAGAGCATCTTGATAATCCCAATGAGATATCAAGCTCAGTGGATGGATCACTCACTTCCCAAAACCCGAGCTACGGTTCTGTGGATCCATATGTCCAATATCTCAAAGCTCTCAAGAACCAAGCTTCGTCAAGCTTCCCACCATTCCAAGGACAAATTCCCTCGATTCTAGAGCAAGCTGATGAGATCCGAGAACAAAACCGAGCTGCTAAAGCTTTCTTCTACCTTGCATCCGACATGACTGAGGTCCTGTATCCCAAACCAAGGAATCACTACGAGATTGTGACATTGGGTTACCGCGACCCACCTCCACAATATGGATACCCCGACAAGGTCCCACAGTCATATGAAGAACACTTGGACCGCGCTCTACATGAAACCGACGATTGGAGAAAGAGAGTAGCTGAGGAAGGAAAGAAAAATAAGAAGATTGAAGATGGTGGCATGTGAAGTTGTATGTGTAATATAAACGTGTATGTTATGTGAAATATATGTAACAAGAACGTTGAAACGTTCTTAAGAATAAAGGTAGGATAATATATATATATATCAATTGATTGATATATATATATATATATATATGTGTGTGTATGTAATGTGGAATAAATATATATATATATATATATCCTTTGTGATATATATATAAATGTATGATAAATTATATGTTTAATGAAAAGAAACGTTGTTTAAATTTTAGATATAATTCGAAAAGAAAAAGAATTAAGAGAAAAGAGGAAAGGTCCCGAGAAAGAACAAGAAGAACCCATCCCCGATAAATATAAAAGTCAAATACAAAAAATGATTAAGGATGCGGTGAGAGAAGAGTCCATGGCTAGGTCTCAATCTCGAAATTCAAAACATTCTCGTTCTGTTAATCCTTCCCGAAAATCTATTTCTAAACCTCATTCTAGACCTTCGCATAAGGAAGAAAGTGTTCATGAGTCTAACGCCGATGGTGGGGTTAGGCGAGAATTCAAGAAACTTAAGATTAGTGGGTGTTCATTTAAAGATTTCAAATACTATGGACCAAAAGAGTTCCATGGCGACAAAGGAGCTATCACGACTGTGAGATGGATTTCAGGAGATGGAGACAATTGTGATAACGTGCAAATGTACCGATGAGGAGAATATTCAATATTCTGCGCTTATGTTCATAGGAGAAGCGCTTGAGTGGTGGAATACAATGTTGATGAGTAAAGGGAGAGAGGCGATGTACAATTTGAGCTGGAATGAGTTTAAGGCTTTATTGATGGGAAAGTTTTGTCCCATGAATGAGACTGACCAAATCCAAATGAAATTTCTAAATCTTAAGGTCGTAGGGACAAACCTTCTTGAATACAACACAAAGTTTCACGAATATTGTCGACTTGTTTCCCAGCTAGTGAATCCGGAATCCAGCAAGGTTACAAGGTATATTTGGGGACTGCCGCGGGAAATCCGCGACATGGTGAGGTCACACTTACCTCAAACCGCTGACTCTGCAATGGAGTTAGCTGGTTATCTGATGGGCGGAATGGTCCGCAATAAGGAAGAGGACAAGAAGGTTTCAACAACAACAACTCAAGGAAGAACGAGTGGAGGTGCCAACTTCAAAGGCAAAGGCGTAAACCAAAATAGACACAATTCTACGCCATGCAAGACGCGCAGGAGGTATCAAAAAGGACGATGCAACTTCGCTTCGCCTCCTAAAGTGTGTGAGTCATGCAACCGTACGGGTCATGTGGCTGCTGACTGTTGGAAGAAGAAAATGACGTGCTTCAATTGTAAGGAGATGGGGGCACTTGAGTTTTGAATGCCCAAAGAACAAACCCGCGACTGGTGGTGCGGGTGGAAGTGGCAAGGATAGAAAAGGAAACGCGCGAGTCTTTGTACTCGACACAAAGAAAGCCGCTGACATGCCAGAAACCATTACTGTGACATCTGCCCTGATCCGACCCGACCCAGGTACCCGTTTCTCTGACCCGATCTCTTTCTTTTATGATTTAATATTTATTTATACTTATATTTTACTTTTAATAATAATATATATTTCCTTCCCACCTTTTTCTCTCTCTTTCTTTCCGCCGTCCCCTCCCTCTTCCTTCTCTCATTCCGCCTTCTTTTCCCTCTTGTCGCCGTCCCGCCCTTAAGCCTTGTTTCCCTCAACTCTTTGCTTGTCCTTTGGTTCTTCCCGCCTAAGGATGTCTGCAGCTCCACGCGCCAGACTCCTTACATAGGAAGCCTGCGTGAAGACATCTTGTTCCTGCGATGCGTGAAGAGAACTCTTCTCGCAGCGCGCTAAGAATGCATGTTCTTCCCGCAATGCGCTAAGAATGTATGTTCTTCCCGCGATGCGCTTAGAATTCTAGTTCACGCAGCACGCTAAGGATGCGATTCTTCCCGCAGTGCGCTAAGGGTTGTTGTGCCAGCCTTCGCGCTCGCGCACTCAGCCTTCCCGCGCTTAACCTTTGTATCTTCTGTTTAAATCTAGCCGTTTGCTTTTGTGTTGTCTTATCTTTTGAGCTGTTGACCTAATCTGCTTTATGTCTGAATAGTTACTTTCGGCGCAGCATGCGTACCAACCCCCATTGGTTGGTAGAAAAAGTGACTAACATAATCTTTTGAGATCTGCTTTTGCCATGCTTGACCAGTACCTTTATCTGACCCGCCCATGCTTTTTACTGTTCCCTGTCAGCTTTATCTTGCCCCCTGCAGCTGCCATATCTTTTGATATCTTTTGTTATCTTTTGTTTTGTCTTGTTCTGTTTGTCTTGGAACCTTTTCCCCTTTTTCTGGATTTATGTCTCCTAGGGTTTTCCTATAAATAATAGTATTATTTTCATAACACATCACACACAAAACACTTAATCTCTCCTGTTCTCTTGCTCCTTGCTCTCTCTGCCGTCTTCCTCTCTGCCTCCGTCTTCCTCCCTGTCCTGCCCTGCTTTTCCGGTAATATATATATATTATATATAATAATTTACTTATTAATTATGCTAACTTATAATCAAGACTTAAAACAGATCGTTAAAACAATAATCTTATTTATAGGATAACTTGTGCTTGTTTAAAGTTGGTTCTTGCTTTATCTTACACCGCATCGTTTATCAAGTGAGTTATCTCGTATCTAATCCCTTTTTATTTTAAATGCTTTGGGATGTTCATGTGTTCATACAAAACTTGAGTCTTAAACTGTTTATGAACTTTAGTCGCGCAGTATCCCATGTGTTGAGGACGTAGACTTGGCTGTTTATTTGTATGTGTGGATCATTAACCGTATTGACGGTCTATTCCGCAGTTTTCATGGTACCATTAGATGAACACGGGAGAACTATCGTTTATGATTTTCTCTTTTGTATACACATGCACAGTTAGTCTTGTTTGTGAGCTCAATTGTGAGCACTGGCAGTCTTGTCTCTTAGAGTTGGTCCCGATCAGATTACACCCTTGTTGAAAACCAGACATACACATGTTGCGCGCAGATTTATTGTTATCTATGTATTGTATTAAACTTGATTTCTCACCAACACGCAAGTGTTTGACGTTTATTTTAACACATGTTCAGGTTTGCAGTAGCTGTTTTGGAGCTTGTGGACACGTAGGACGTTTTTACTTTTGGACCTAGAATTAAAATGTATCAGGACAAGTTAATGATGTTTGAATGTTATAATTTATAATATATTGATTTATGTTTGATTTATGTTCTTTATTTTCCCCGCTGCGCGTGCGCGATAAAATGTGTATTAATAAATATTGACACCAATAGTGTCACGAGTAATGAAACAATATGTGGCGCCCCGATGTATAATCCGCCTTTGGTCGGGGTGTTACAGATTGGTATCAGAGCTCGTTGACTTTAGGATAGGTGGTTAGACGTAACGGCCTAGAATACCTAAGAGTCCCTTCTCGCGCATGAGAGAAATCTCATGTTTGCGCGCTTATTGTTAATTACTCGTTATTTATGAATATGCTCGCACTTGCGCAGTATATGATTTTATGTTTTATTCCGCGATATTTCGATTTTTGTGAATTTCGATTTTTATTGATTTTACTTACATATTCGTTTGTTGGGATTGAAAATCCGAAAAGTCATGGTGATACATGAATAGTTGATTTTCAATTTCCATTTACGATTATGTTCTGAGGTTGGAGACTTGAAAAGTCATGGTGATACATGAATTGTCAACCTCCAATACTCATTTTCTTGTATGTTTTATATTGAGGATTGAAAAGTCATGGTGATACATGAATCGTCAATCTCCAATACTCGTTTGCTCGTATATTTTAAATTGGGAATTCGGAAAGTCATGGTGATACATGAATTGTCGATTCTTGATTCGAAATTGTTACCTTTATTAAGTCTGCATTTAGGGTCATTTAATCTACTTTAACTTTTGATAGTATCTAACTCTGCGAAACCAAGCTTTATAAAGTTATACTTTGCGATAAAACCAAGATATTAACTAAAATTAAAACTTTTATAGAATGCCTCCGCTATCTCGCCGATTTCAGAGAAGAGAAGCCTCGCGCATGCGTAGACAGCAACGTTCCCAGGAAATGGCCGCCGCGATAGCCCAAGCTTTGAGCCAAAACAATGCTAATACCTCCAGTTATAACATTAAGTCCTTTAATGCGGGTAACCCTCCGAAGTTCACAGGCCTTGAAGGAGCCACCGTGATGCTCCAATGGCTTGAGAAGATTGAAAACACCTTCCTCCACACCCAATGCCCCTCAGACAGACGAACCCTATATGCTTCCAGTGTCCTGGAATCCAGAGCGCTTACATGGTGGAATGGAGTAGCTCATGCGCGTGGCGCAGAGGCTGCTTCTAGCATGACATGGGAGGAATTCAAGGAAATTCTTACGCGAGAATTCTGCCCTCCCAACGAAGTTAAGCGCCTGGAGGAAGAATTCTGGAACTTGAAGCAATACAGCGGTGAAGCGCGCGAGTACGCGACGCGCTTCCACGAGCTAAGCTTACTGGTCCCTCACCTTGTTACCCCTTCCCGCCGAGCCATCGAGAAATTCCTTGGGGGTCTCCCCATGGAAATTCAAGATTCTGTATGGGCCAGAAACCCAGTTACCCTCTCTGACGCCATCGAATTGGCCGCTGTGCTCAGCGACAACCATGTCAGAGCAGGAACCCTGTTCCTGCGGGGAACTGAGAAGACCAAACCCACCAAGACTGTCCCTGAACCAACAGAAACCAAACCAGAACCCTCAAACCATAACCAGAAACGTAGGCGCAGACAAGCTTACGCGCTTACCAACCCGCCCATTGTCCAGCAACCAATTTATCAACCTCCAGTTTACGCGCCTAACCCACTGTCAACCTACCCAGCACCTCCTGTAGTCCACAACTATGCCTTAACCAATCCCGCACTCCCTGCCCCGCCACTTAAGAAACCTTACACAGGAAACCATCCCTTTTGCCCAACCTGTAGATTTCACCACCCAACCCAGACCCCGTGTCGACTTTGTACCCGATGTGGCCGCACTGGTCACCTTGTAGAAAACTGTAGAGTCCCTCTCGCCAATCCAATTGCGCCAACACCACCAGTCTACCCGCAGAACCCACAACCAACCTACCAAAACCCACGACCCAGATCGTGCTTTAACTGCGGTGATCCCAGTCATTTCCGGAACGCGTGCCCAAGGCTACAAGTTCAGATTACACAAGCGAATCCGGTAAACCAGATTTCAAACCAAGTGACGCGTGGACGAGCTTTTAACATAACCGCGCACCAAGCGCAAGCGAATAACGACGTAGTTAATGGTACATTTTTGCTTAACGGATTTTATGCATCTATGCTTTTTGATACTGGCGCCGATCGAAGTTTTATCTCTCGCGCCTTTGAGCGGAAGCTTGCGCGACCGCGCGATAACTTAAAAGAAGATTTTTCAGTTGAATTGGCTAATGGCGAAACTGTTTTAATAAACTCGGTGATTAAAGATTGTACGCTTAACCTTAACGAAAACGATTTTCTGATCGACCTCATCCCTATGCCTCTTGGAAGCTTTGATGTTATCATTGGTATGGACTGGCTCTCGAAGAATCGCGCCGAAGTTATTTGCGCCAAGAAATTGATTCGCATACCTCGAGAAAATGGTGACCTTCATATCTACGGCGAAAAACCCTCCAGTGGTCTTAAACTTATGTCTTGCGCCGAAGCCCAAAGACTCTTGCGGAAGAAGTGTATTGCATTTCTAGCCCATGTGGTTAAGCCTGCTGAAGAGAAGAAGCTTCGCGATATCCCTGTTGTGCGTGATTTCCCTGAAGTTTTTCCTGATGATCTTCCTGGTATCCCTCCCGCTCGTGAAGTCGAGTTTCGTATTGATCTTGTCCCTGGTGCTTCCCCCGTGGCTAAATCTCCTTACCGTCTTGCACCCGCTGAGATGCAAGAATTGGCAAGCCAACTTCAAGAGTTGACTGCTAAAGGATTCATTCGCCCTAGCTCTTCGCCCTGGGGTGCTCCGGTGTTGTTCGTTAAAAAGAAAGATGGATCGTTTCGCATGTGTATTGATTACCGCGAGTTGAACAAACTCACCATTAAAAACCGGTATCCCTTACCACGTATTGACGACCTCTTTGATCAACTCCAAGGTGCCTCTTGTTTCTCGAAGATTGATCTCCGCTCTGGCTATCATCAGTTGCGCATCCGCGATGAAGATGTTCCGAAGACTGCTTTTCGTACTCGTTATGGCCATTTTGAATTCTTGGTCATGTCCTTCGGTTTAACCAACGCACCCGCCGTTTTCATGGATCTTATGAATCGGGTGTGTAGGCCTTTCTTGGATAAATTCGTGATCGTGTTTATCGATGATGTTCTGGTGTATTCTAAGACCAAGGCCGAGCATGAGCAACATCTTCGGTTGGTGTTGCAGAAGCTTCGAACCAAGCAGCTCTATGCTAAGCTTTCCAAGTGTGAATTCTGGTCTGATGAAGTACAGTTTCTTGGTCATGTTGTAAACAAGATGGGTATTCATGTCGACCCATCCAAGATTGAAGCAATCAAGAACTGGATTACGCCATCCTCTCCTTCTGAGATCCGTTCCTTTCTGGGCTTAGCTGGTTATTACCGGCGTTTCATTTCGAACTTCTCAAAGATCGCTTTGCCTTTAACAGCTCTGACGCACAAAGGTAAACCGTATATTTGGGGCTCGAAGCAAGAAGAAGCCTTTCTAACGCTCAAGCGTTTGTTGTGTGAAGCTCCTGTTCTTGCGCTACCCGAGGGTAATGATGATTTGTCGTGTATTGCGATGCATCCAACCAAGGTCTCGGTTGTGTTCTTATGCAACGAGGCAAGGTTATCGCTTACGCATCAAGGCAACTTAAGGTTCATGAAAAGAATTATACAACTCACGACCTCGAGCTTGGTGCAGTTGTTTTTGCCTTGAAGATCTGGAGACACTACCTTTATGGTACTAAGTGTATCCTCTACACTGACCATAAAAGCCTTCAGCATATCTTTGATCAGAAGGAACTTAACATGAGGCAACGCCGATGGAACGAACTCATCAGCGATTACGATTGTGAGATCCGGTATCATCCTGGTAAGGCTAATGTGGTAGCCGATGCGCTCAGCCGAAAACCCTGCCAACTTAACTGTATCTTGCCGCGCACCCAGCTTCACTTCGCGCCGATTCAAAGCAACCTTGAATCGCGTATTCGTGACGCGCAGCGCGCATCCATCAGTAATGGTAGCCTTCGCGCCGAGTTAGCGTGTGGCGCGGAAGCACTCTTTGTCCCTAATCTGAGTGGAATTCTCTGCTACCTCAATCGCATCTGGATCCCTTGTGATGAGAATCTTCGCGCTGATATCCTGAGTGAAGCGCACAAATCTCAGTATTCTATTCATCCTGGCGCTGATAAGATGTACAAGGATTTGCGCATTACTTATTGGTGGCCCGGTATGAAAAAGGATATTGCTGTGTTCGTAGCTAAATGTCTGACTTGTTCTAAAGTGAAAGCTGAACACCAACGCCCGTCTGGTTTGCTCGAACAACCAGAAATTCCTACGTGGAAATGGGAATGTGTAGCGATGGACTTTATTACCAAGTTACCTTTGACAGCAAGCAAGCATGATAGCATTTGGGTAATAGTGGATCGATTGACTAAGTCTGCTCACTTTCTGCCCATTCGTGAAAACTACCGTGTTGAGCATCTCGCGCAGCTTTATGTCAAGGAAATCGTCTGCCGCCATGGTACTCCTTTGAGCATCATATCCGATCGCGATGGCCGTTTTATATCTCGTTTTTGGAAATCTCTCCAATCTGCGCTAGGAACTCGTTTGGACATGAGTACAGCATATCATCCTCAGACTGACGGACAGTCTGAGCGCACCATTCAAACCCTTGAAGATATGCTTCGATCTTGTGTTCTTGATTTTGGAGGTAATTGGGATTCGCACCTGCCTTTGATCGAGTTCTCTTATAATAACAGCTATCATTCCAGTATTGGTATGGCCCCATTTGAAGCACTTTACGGTCGTAAGTGCCGCTCCCCGATTTGTTGGAGCGAAGTGGGTGAAACTCAAATCACAGGACCCGAACTTGTTCAAGAGACAACCGATAAAATCGCCAAGATCCGTGATCATCTGCTGACTGCCAGAAGCCGACAGAAGAGTTACGCAGATCGTAGGCGAAAGCCTCTCGAATTTCAAGTTGGTGATCTTGTTCTCCTCAAAGTGTCGCCTTGGAAAGGTGTTGTCCGCTTTGGGAAGAAGGGTAAGCTTGCTCCTCGTTATGTTGGTCCATTCAAGATTCTCACGCGTGTGGGAAAAGTTGCCTACAGACTTGACCTGCCGCCCGCGCTCAGTAATGTGCATCCAACGTTCCATGTATCCAATCTCAAGAAGTGTTTAGCTGACGAGAACCTTCACATTCCACTTGATGAAGTTCAAGTTGATGAATCCATGCATTTCATTGAGAAGCCTGTTGAGATTATGGATCGCGAGGTTAAGCAAACCAAGCGCAGTCGTATCCCTATCGTGAAAGTTCGTTGGGAGTCCAAGCGCGGAGCCGAGTTTACATGGGAAAGGGAAGATCAAATGAAGATCAAGTACCCGCACCTGTTCTCTGCGCAACCTACTTCGAGATAAATTTCGGGACGAAATTTCTTAAAGTAGGGGAGACTGTGACATCTGCCCTGATCCGACCCGACCCAGGTACCCGTTTCTCTGACCCGATCTCTTTCTTTTATGATTTAATATTTATTTATACTTATATTTTACTTTTAATAATAATATATATTTCCTTCCCACCTTTTTCTCTCTCTTTCTTTCCGCCGTCCCCTCCCTCTTCCTTCTCTCATTCCGCCTTCTTTTCCCTCTTGTCGCCGTCCCGCCCTTAAGCCTTGTTTCCCTCAACTCTTTGCTTGTCCTTTGGTTCTTCCCGCCTAAGGATGTCTGCAGCTCCACGCGCCAGACTCCTTACATAGGAAGCCTGCGTGAAGACATCTTGTTCCTGCGATGCGTGAAGAGAACTCTTCTCGCAGCGCGCTAAGAATGCATGTTCTTCCCGCAATGCGCTAAGAATGTATGTTCTTCCCGCGATGCGCTTAGAATTCTAGTTCACGCAGCACGCTAAGGATGCGATTCTTCCCGCAGTGCGCTAAGGGTTGTTGTGCCAGCCTTCGCGCTCGCGCACTCAGCCTTCCCGCGCTTAACCTTTGTATCTTCTGTTTAAATCTAGCCGTTTGCTTTTGTGTTGTCTTATCTTTTGAGCTGTTGACCTAATCTGCTTTATGTCTGAATAGTTACTTTCGGCGCAGCATGCGTACCAACCCCCATTGGTTGGTAGAAAAAGTGACTAACATAATCTTTTGAGATCTGCTTTTGCCATGCTTGACCAGTACCTTTATCTGACCCGCCCATGCTTTTTACTGTTCCCTGTCAGCTTTATCTTGCCCCCTGCAGCTGCCATATCTTTTGATATCTTTTGTTATCTTTTGTTTTGTCTTGTTCTGTTTGTCTTGGAACCTTTTCCCCTTTTTCTGGATTTATGTCTCCTAGGGTTTTCCTATAAATAATAGTATTATTTTCATAACACATCACACACAAAACACTTAATCTCTCCTGTTCTCTTGCTCCTTGCTCTCTCTGCCGTCTTCCTCTCTGCCTCCGTCTTCCTCCCTGTCCTGCCCTGCTTTTCCGGTAATATATATATATTATATATAATAATTTACTTATTAATTATGCTAACTTATAATCAAGACTTAAAACAGATCGTTAAAACAATAATCTTATTTATAGGATAACTTGTGCTTGTTTAAAGTTGGTTCTTGCTTTATCTTACACCGCATCGTTTATCAAGTGAGTTATCTCGTATCTAATCCCTTTTTATTTTAAATGCTTTGGGATGTTCATGTGTTCATACAAAACTTGAGTCTTAAACTGTTTATGAACTTTAGTCGCGCAGTATCCCATGTGTTGAGGACGTAGACTTGGCTGTTTATTTGTATGTGTGGATCATTAACCGTATTGACGGTCTATTCCGCAGTTTTCATGGTACCATTAGATGAACACGGGAGAACTATCGTTTATGATTTTCTCTTTTGTATACACATGCACAGTTAGTCTTGTTTGTGAGCTCAATTGTGAGCACTGGCAGTCTTGTCTCTTAGAGTTGGTCCCGATCAGATTACACCCTTGTTGAAAACCAGACATACACATGTTGCGCGCAGATTTATTGTTATCTATGTATTGTATTAAACTTGATTTCTCACCAACACGCAAGTGTTTGACGTTTATTTTAACACATGTTCAGGTTTGCAGTAGCTGTTTTGGAGCTTGTGGACACGTAGGACGTTTTTACTTTTGGACCTAGAATTAAAATGTATCAGGACAAGTTAATGATGTTTGAATGTTATAATTTATAATATATTGATTTATGTTTGATTTATGTTCTTTATTTTCCCCGCTGCGCGTGCGCGATAAAATGTGTATTAATAAATATTGACACCAATAGTGTCACGAGTAATGAAACAATATGTGGCGCCCCGATGTATAATCCGCCTTTGGTCGGGGTGTTACAGATTGGTATCAGAGCTCGTTGACTTTAGGATAGGTGGTTAGACGTAACGGCCTAGAATACCTAAGAGTCCCTTCTCGCGCATGAGAGAAATCTCATGTTTGCGCGCTTATTGTTAATTACTCGTTATTTATGAATATGCTCGCACTTGCGCAGTATATGATTTTATGTTTTATTCCGCGATATTTCGATTTTTGTGAATTTCGATTTTTATTGATTTTACTTACATATTCGTTTGTTGGGATTGAAAATCCGAAAAGTCATGGTGATACATGAATAGTTGATTTTCAATTTCCATTTACGATTATGTTCTGAGGTTGGAGACTTGAAAAGTCATGGTGATACATGAATTGTCAACCTCCAATACTCATTTTCTTGTATGTTTTATATTGAGGATTGAAAAGTCATGGTGATACATGAATCGTCAATCTCCAATACTCGTTTGCTCGTATATTTTAAATTGGGAATTCGGAAAGTCATGGTGATACATGAATTGTCGATTCTTGATTCGAAATTGTTACCTTTATTAAGTCTGCATTTAGGGTCATTTAATCTACTTTAACTTTTGATAGTATCTAACTCTGCGAAACCAAGCTTTATAAAGTTATACTTTGCGATAAAACCAAGATATTAACTAAAATTAAAACTTTTATAGAATGCCTCCGCTATCTCGCCGATTTCAGAGAAGAGAAGCCTCGCGCATGCGTAGACAGCAACGTTCCCAGGAAATGGCCGCCGCGATAGCCCAAGCTTTGAGCCAAAACAATGCTAATACCTCCAGTTATAACATTAAGTCCTTTAATGCGGGTAACCCTCCGAAGTTCACAGGCCTTGAAGGAGCCACCGTGATGCTCCAATGGCTTGAGAAGATTGAAAACACCTTCCTCCACACCCAATGCCCCTCAGACAGACGAACCCTATATGCTTCCAGTGTCCTGGAATCCAGAGCGCTTACATGGTGGAATGGAGTAGCTCATGCGCGTGGCGCAGAGGCTGCTTCTAGCATGACATGGGAGGAATTCAAGGAAATTCTTACGCGAGAATTCTGCCCTCCCAACGAAGTTAAGCGCCTGGAGGAAGAATTCTGGAACTTGAAGCAATACAGCGGTGAAGCGCGCGAGTACGCGACGCGCTTCCACGAGCTAAGCTTACTGGTCCCTCACCTTGTTACCCCTTCCCGCCGAGCCATCGAGAAATTCCTTGGGGGTCTCCCCATGGAAATTCAAGATTCTGTATGGGCCAGAAACCCAGTTACCCTCTCTGACGCCATCGAATTGGCCGCTGTGCTCAGCGACAACCATGTCAGAGCAGGAACCCTGTTCCTGCGGGGAACTGAGAAGACCAAACCCACCAAGACTGTCCCTGAACCAACAGAAACCAAACCAGAACCCTCAAACCATAACCAGAAACGTAGGCGCAGACAAGCTTACGCGCTTACCAACCCGCCCATTGTCCAGCAACCAATTTATCAACCTCCAGTTTACGCGCCTAACCCACTGTCAACCTACCCAGCACCTCCTGTAGTCCACAACTATGCCTTAACCAATCCCGCACTCCCTGCCCCGCCACTTAAGAAACCTTACACAGGAAACCATCCCTTTTGCCCAACCTGTAGATTTCACCACCCAACCCAGACCCCGTGTCGACTTTGTACCCGATGTGGCCGCACTGGTCACCTTGTAGAAAACTGTAGAGTCCCTCTCGCCAATCCAATTGCGCCAACACCACCAGTCTACCCGCAGAACCCACAACCAACCTACCAAAACCCACGACCCAGATCGTGCTTTAACTGCGGTGATCCCAGTCATTTCCGGAACGCGTGCCCAAGGCTACAAGTTCAGATTACACAAGCGAATCCGGTAAACCAGATTTCAAACCAAGTGACGCGTGGACGAGCTTTTAACATAACCGCGCACCAAGCGCAAGCGAATAACGACGTAGTTAATGGTACATTTTTGCTTAACGGATTTTATGCATCTATGCTTTTTGATACTGGCGCCGATCGAAGTTTTATCTCTCGCGCCTTTGAGCGGAAGCTTGCGCGACCGCGCGATAACTTAAAAGAAGATTTTTCAGTTGAATTGGCTAATGGCGAAACTGTTTTAATAAACTCGGTGATTAAAGATTGTACGCTTAACCTTAACGAAAACGATTTTCTGATCGACCTCATCCCTATGCCTCTTGGAAGCTTTGATGTTATCATTGGTATGGACTGGCTCTCGAAGAATCGCGCCGAAGTTATTTGCGCCAAGAAATTGATTCGCATACCTCGAGAAAATGGTGACCTTCATATCTACGGCGAAAAACCCTCCAGTGGTCTTAAACTTATGTCTTGCGCCGAAGCCCAAAGACTCTTGCGGAAGAAGTGTATTGCATTTCTAGCCCATGTGGTTAAGCCTGCTGAAGAGAAGAAGCTTCGCGATATCCCTGTTGTGCGTGATTTCCCTGAAGTTTTTCCTGATGATCTTCCTGGTATCCCTCCCGCTCGTGAAGTCGAGTTTCGTATTGATCTTGTCCCTGGTGCTTCCCCCGTGGCTAAATCTCCTTACCGTCTTGCACCCGCTGAGATGCAAGAATTGGCAAGCCAACTTCAAGAGTTGACTGCTAAAGGATTCATTCGCCCTAGCTCTTCGCCCTGGGGTGCTCCGGTGTTGTTCGTTAAAAAGAAAGATGGATCGTTTCGCATGTGTATTGATTACCGCGAGTTGAACAAACTCACCATTAAAAACCGGTATCCCTTACCACGTATTGACGACCTCTTTGATCAACTCCAAGGTGCCTCTTGTTTCTCGAAGATTGATCTCCGCTCTGGCTATCATCAGTTGCGCATCCGCGATGAAGATGTTCCGAAGACTGCTTTTCGTACTCGTTATGGCCATTTTGAATTCTTGGTCATGTCCTTCGGTTTAACCAACGCACCCGCCGTTTTCATGGATCTTATGAATCGGGTGTGTAGGCCTTTCTTGGATAAATTCGTGATCGTGTTTATCGATGATGTTCTGGTGTATTCTAAGACCAAGGCCGAGCATGAGCAACATCTTCGGTTGGTGTTGCAGAAGCTTCGAACCAAGCAGCTCTATGCTAAGCTTTCCAAGTGTGAATTCTGGTCTGATGAAGTACAGTTTCTTGGTCATGTTGTAAACAAGATGGGTATTCATGTCGACCCATCCAAGATTGAAGCAATCAAGAACTGGATTACGCCATCCTCTCCTTCTGAGATCCGTTCCTTTCTGGGCTTAGCTGGTTATTACCGGCGTTTCATTTCGAACTTCTCAAAGATCGCTTTGCCTTTAACAGCTCTGACGCACAAAGGTAAACCGTATATTTGGGGCTCGAAGCAAGAAGAAGCCTTTCTAACGCTCAAGCGTTTGTTGTGTGAAGCTCCTGTTCTTGCGCTACCCGAGGGTAATGATGATTTGTCGTGTATTGCGATGCATCCAACCAAGGTCTCGGTTGTGTTCTTATGCAACGAGGCAAGGTTATCGCTTACGCATCAAGGCAACTTAAGGTTCATGAAAAGAATTATACAACTCACGACCTCGAGCTTGGTGCAGTTGTTTTTGCCTTGAAGATCTGGAGACACTACCTTTATGGTACTAAGTGTATCCTCTACACTGACCATAAAAGCCTTCAGCATATCTTTGATCAGAAGGAACTTAACATGAGGCAACGCCGATGGAACGAACTCATCAGCGATTACGATTGTGAGATCCGGTATCATCCTGGTAAGGCTAATGTGGTAGCCGATGCGCTCAGCCGAAAACCCTGCCAACTTAACTGTATCTTGCCGCGCACCCAGCTTCACTTCGCGCCGATTCAAAGCAACCTTGAATCGCGTATTCGTGACGCGCAGCGCGCATCCATCAGTAATGGTAGCCTTCGCGCCGAGTTAGCGTGTGGCGCGGAAGCACTCTTTGTCCCTAATCTGAGTGGAATTCTCTGCTACCTCAATCGCATCTGGATCCCTTGTGATGAGAATCTTCGCGCTGATATCCTGAGTGAAGCGCACAAATCTCAGTATTCTATTCATCCTGGCGCTGATAAGATGTACAAGGATTTGCGCATTACTTATTGGTGGCCCGGTATGAAAAAGGATATTGCTGTGTTCGTAGCTAAATGTCTGACTTGTTCTAAAGTGAAAGCTGAACACCAACGCCCGTCTGGTTTGCTCGAACAACCAGAAATTCCTACGTGGAAATGGGAATGTGTAGCGATGGACTTTATTACCAAGTTACCTTTGACAGCAAGCAAGCATGATAGCATTGGGTAATAGTGGATCGATTGACTAAGTCTGCTCACTTTCTGCCCATTCGTGAAAACTACCGTGTTGAGCATCTCGCGCAGCTTTATGTCAAGAAATCGTCTGCCGCCATGGTACTCCTTTGAGCATCATATCCGATCGCGATGGCCGTTTTATATCTCGTTTTTGGAAATCTCTCCAATCTGCGCTAGGAACTCGTTTGGACATGAGTACAGCATATCATCCTCAGACTGACGGACAGTCTGAGCGCACCATTCAAACCCTTGAAGATATGCTTCGATCTTGTGTTCTTGATTTTGGAGGTAATTGGGATTCGCACCTGCCTTTGATCGAGTTCTCTTATAATAACAGCTATCATTCCAGTATTGGTATGGCCCCATTTGAAGCACTTTACGGTCGTAAGTGCCGCTCCCCGATTTGTTGGAGCGAAGTGGGTGAAACTCAAATCACAGGACCCGAACTTGTTCAAGAGACAACCGATAAAATCGCCAAGATCCGTGATCATCTGCTGACTGCCAGAAGCCGACAGAAGAGTTACGCAGATCGTAGGCGAAAGCCTCTCGAATTTCAAGTTGGTGATCTTGTTCTCCTCAAAGTGTCGCCTTGGAAAGGTGTTGTCCGCTTTGGGAAGAAGGGTAAGCTTGCTCCTCGTTATGTTGGTCCATTCAAGATTCTCACGCGTGTGGGAAAAGTTGCCTACAGACTTGACCTGCCGCCCGCGCTCAGTAATGTGCATCCAACGTTCCATGTATCCAATCTCAAGAAGTGTTTAGCTGACGAGAACCTTCACATTCCACTTGATGAAGTTCAAGTTGATGAATCCATGCATTTCATTGAGAAGCCTGTTGAGATTATGGATCGCGAGGTTAAGCAAACCAAGCGCAGTCGTATCCCTATCGTGAAAGTTCGTTGGGAGTCCAAGCGCGGAGCCGAGTTTACATGGGAAAGGGAAGATCAAATGAAGATCAAGTACCCGCACCTGTTCTCTGCGCAACCTACTTCGAGATAAATTTCGGGACGAAATTTCTTAAAGTAGGGGAGACTGTGACATCTGCCCTGATCCGACCCGACCCAGGTACCCGTTTCTCTGACCCGATCTCTTTCTTTTATGATTTAATATTTATTTATACTTATATTTTACTTTTAATAATAATATATATTTCCTTCCCACCTTTTTCTCTCTCTTTCTTTCCGCCGTCCCCTCCCTCTTCCTTCTCTCATTCCGCCTTCTTTTCCCTCTTGTCGCCGTCCCGCCCTTAAGCCTTGTTTCCCTCAACTCTTTGCTTGTCCTTTGGTTCTTCCCGCCTAAGGATGTCTGCAGCTCCACGCGCCAGACTCCTTACATAGGAAGCCTGCGTGAAGACATCTTGTTCCTGCGATGCGTGAAGAGAACTCTTCTCGCAGCGCGCTAAGAATGCATGTTCTTCCCGCAATGCGCTAAGAATGTATGTTCTTCCCGCGATGCGCTTAGAATTCTAGTTCACGCAGCACGCTAAGGATGCGATTCTTCCCGCAGTGCGCTAAGGGTTGTTGTGCCAGCCTTCGCGCTCGCGCACTCAGCCTTCCCGCGCTTAACCTTTGTATCTTCTGTTTAAATCTAGCCGTTTGCTTTTGTGTTGTCTTATCTTTTGAGCTGTTGACCTAATCTGCTTTATGTCTGAATAGTTACTTTCGGCGCAGCATGCGTACCAACCCCCATTGGTTGGTAGAAAAAGTGACTAACATAATCTTTTGAGATCTGCTTTTGCCATGCTTGACCAGTACCTTTATCTGACCCGCCCATGCTTTTTACTGTTCCCTGTCAGCTTTATCTTGCCCCCTGCAGCTGCCATATCTTTTGATATCTTTGTTATCTTTTGTTTTGTCTTGTTCTGTTTGTCTTGGAACCTTTTCCCCTTTTTCTGGATTTATGTCTCCTAGGGTTTTCCTATAAATAATAGTATTATTTTCATAACACATCACACACAAAACACTTAATCTCTCCTGTTCTCTTGCTCCTTGCTCTCTCTGCCGTCTTCCTCTCTGCCTCCGTCTTCCTCCCTGTCCTGCCCTGCTTTTCCGGTAATATATATATTATATATAATAATTTACTTATTAATTATGCTAACTTATAATCAAGACTTAAACAGATCGTTAAAACAATAATCTTATTTATAGGATAACTTGTGCTTGTTTAAAGTTGGTTCTTGCTTTATCTTACACCGCATCGTTTATCAAGTGAGTTATCTCGTATCTAATCCCTTTTTATTTTAAATGCTTTGGGATGTTCATGTGTTCATACAAAACTTGAGTCTTAAACTGTTTATGAACTTTAGTCGCGCAGTATCCCATGTGTTGAGGACGTTAGACTTGGCTGTTTATTTGTATGTGTGGATCATTAACCGTATTGACGGTCTATTCCGCAGTTTTCATGGTACCATTAGATGAACACGGGAGAACTATCGTTTATGATTTTCTCTTTTGTATACACATGCACAGTTAGTCTTGTTTGTGAGCTCAATTGTGAGCACTGGCAGTCTTGTCTCTTAGAGTTGGTCCCGATCAGATTACACCCTTGTTGAAAACCAGACATACACATGTTGCGCGCAGATTTATTGTTATCTATGTATTGTATTAAACTTGATTTCTCACCAACACGCAAGTGTTTGACGTTTATTTTAACACATGTTCAGGTTTGCAGTAGCTGTTTTGGAGCTTGTGGACACGTAGGACGTTTTTACTTTTGGACCTAGAATTAAAATGTATCAGGACAAGTTAATGATGTTTGAATGTTATAATTTATAATATATTGATTTATGTTTGATTTATGTTCTTTATTTTCCCCGCTGCGCTAGTGCGCGATAAAATGTGTATTAATAAATATTGACACCAATAGTGTCACGAGTAATGAAACAATATGTGGCGCCCCGATGTATAATCCGCCTTTGGTCGGGGTGTTACAATTACCGGTACGTTTCTAGTAAACGACACCTATGCTAGACTTTTATTTGATTCGGGTGCCAATTTAAGTTTTATAGATTATAGTTTTTGTAGTCTATTAAACGAACCATTAACAAATTAGATAAAACTCTAAGCGTCGAGACTGCTAGTGGTGAAATTGTTAAGATCTCCGAAGCCCTTGAAAATGGAAAAATTCTTTTAGCTGGTTATATTCTGCTTATTTGTTTGTTGCCCATGAGTCTGGCTGGTTTTGATATTGTACTTGGTATGGATTGGTTATCCGATAACCATGGCCGTATCATCTGCAATAGCAAAATCGTTGAACTTCAATCCCCAATAAACGAATGATTCGAATTGAAGGGACAAATACGCTGGCCAAGTTAGCATAATTTCTATGATTAAGGCTAACAAATGTTTAAATCAAGGATGCTTAGCATTCATGGCCTATGTCACTGAAGAGTCAAAGCCAAAAGAAATAAAGGACGTACCTATAGTCTCCGATTTTTCTGATGTCTTTCCTGATGAACTTCCTGAATCCCTCCTGACCACGAAGTAGAGTTTAGGATCGATATCAATCCCGGTACCGCTCCGATCGCCAAAGCTCCGTATCGCTTATCACCAACTGAGATGAAGGAATTGAAGAAACAACTCGACGAGCTACTGGAGAAAGGTTTTATACGACCATGTTCGTCACCTTGGGGAGCGCCAATCCTGTTTGTCAAGAAGACGGATGGTTCCATGCGTATGTGTATCGATTATCGTGTGACAACCGCCAAAAATTAGACTAATCTGGCAATTATCTTAACCATAATCACGTAATTATTAGTAAAATAAATACATAGGAATAATATTTTTAGCTAAAGTTTTTGATTTTAGTTGAGTTTTAAAATATAGAACCCGAAAAAGTTCAATTTGTCGTGTAGCTGACACTGTACAGATTGACACCGGGTAACGACTTGAAACAGATAAATTCATAAACATGTCAAGATGACCTCGAAAAAATAATTTTTATATTAG